>NC_058140.1:7550487-7617987 GCF_011075055.1 Mangifera indica
AGACGAAACTTGCAAGCAATTTTCAGAGGATTATACTGTATCAAATCATCAAGCAATGGCTGGAGGTTAGTGTTTAATATTCCGCAATATAATTTTGGTTTCTATCTTGCATACTCAATATATATATGCTTAGATAGAGACCATATACATGTTTTTACACTGTAATGATAGCTATTTATCTTTATTTTTGAGTTATTGTTGAGGTTATAACATATGTTTCAACTTCCTTGAGTTTCAACTTAAAATATATTGCTTAAAGTCACTTTTCGTTGTTTGCTAATCGTTGTCCATAAGAGTGGTATTCAACGATTGACCTCAGGTAGGACACTCCAATGCATATTAATAACCATGGATTTAAAAATCTGATCGTATTGGTTAATTGGACCTATTCGACTAGCTCTAGGGCAATCTAGTTGGTACTTGCCCCAATTTTATTTTAGATGGACATGTTTGACCAACAAGCTAAATTCAATTTTAATATTATCTTTTTAATATTTAATTAACAGTTGAACGGTTCAACCATTGATTAACCTAGATTGGTCATTCATCGAGTCAATGTCTAATTGGGGTATGAAAATATTAATCACAATAACACAAACACAAATAGCAGTTAATATTATGATAAAGCAGTATTGAATAACTTTAAATTAAAAATTAAATAAAAAAACCCTAATTAGTTAATTCGCATTTTATTAGCTTATTATACACGTTTGTCATATTTTATTATTTTAAATACATTTGATCATATTTTTTAACCTAAAACATATAAACACTTATTTTATATGTTTGTCATATTAAACTCATATTAAACAATCATATTATATGTTGTTGTATTTGTTAGTTTTGTTGATAGGGGATAAAATGATATCGTTTTACATAAAATATATAAAACCTAACTTAAACTATGACAAGTTGTGTTCATTTTCTTTCAAAATTAATAATCTCTTATGATCTCATATTTTTTTTCTTTTTGATTTCTCATCATTTTATCCTTCAATTTGTTAATATTTTAAAACAACAACTCACATTGATAACCCGATTAAGGTAAGAAACTTATTATTTTGTCAAAGTTATAATATAATAATCTTATAATGATAGATTTTGACCTTAATTATTTTGGTTGTAAGAAAAACTTGAATTTGATCGATAATAGTTTGATAAATCCTTTTTTATCTCTATTATTTGGCATCAAAGCCAAATCTTGATCCATATATGAAAAAATACAGGTCTAATCAATCATATTTTGTAACATAATCACTAAATTTAAAGTATTTTTTAATTAAGGCAAATGATAAAGAACAAGATAAAAATTTTAAAGTTATAATATAATTTCTCTAAATTTTTTTAATTTAGGATTTATGGTTTTTTTATTAAAATTTACTTCTAAAGTGCTTTTTTTTTTTTTTAAATATGATATCTACATGATTTAAATCTGACTTTGGTTACAGAGGATAAAATAGATTATAAATCATCTATTATCAATAAATCTCTTCATGTAAAATAGAAAAATTGACTATTGTTATTTATTAATTATCTATGCATTGTGTTTGATAGATTATAATTGAATCTTAACTATATATTGTGTTTGAAAGTATTGATACAATACTTTGAAAATCGATTATGTACTGTGTTATATTAAGTCTAATGACAAATCAAATAATTTGATTTGAAATATAATACTAATTTTAGCTAGGTGTTCCATGAAATTTGCTAAAATTAAGATTGACATATGTCATATTTTTTTAAAAATATTATTGACGATGTGTCAAATTAAACCCGTAGATACACAATTTTTTTTTTTTGTATTTGAATTTTATGAACATAACTTTTACAAGTATACTTTTCACCATTCATTGTATCATATCCATATAATTTGTATACCTTCTTAAATTGGATCTAGTATTTACTACCTAGGTAAAAACCCTTAAGTATTTGGCTACTGTTGTGGTGGAGATTCTAAGCTACTATAGATGAAGAAACCGGCTTGAAATAGTGAGGAAGTTTGCTGGAACAGTAGTGGTGGTTGGTGTTTAGTGTTTGGCGTAATTAGTTGTAGACTTGACTGTTCATGTTATCAGATCATGTTTGTATTGTGTCAATTTAGGTTTAGGGTTTCAATCTTAAATCGAACCAACATACTTTTGAGTTGATCTAACCTGCCTAAATTAACCCAAACTATGTAACAGATAAAGTCTTGTCAAAGCACAATATGTAATTTAATAATAATATTTCCTAGCTAAGTTTTAACTCAATATCAAAAATACACCCGTGACAGATGGAAAACCCAAACACTCACCCATCTCAAAACTATTATTAAATTTGTCATTAAATATAAAGGCAAAACTATCATTTAATAATAATATTAAAAAATATATAATTTTATTTCATTTCCCCTTTAGGTTTTAAAAATTAATATTTCTCCATGCTTGAACTTTGAAAAGTGACTACCCTCCTCGCCCAAATCCCTAAGTTTTTTCTTTACTCCTCCCTTCAGCCATCGGTGACTGATGCGACGTGTTTTTAGATGACACTCCTCGTCCAGTGAGAACAACACTTGTCGTCTAGCTGACTCATTTTTGTTCCTTTGTCGTTGGTCCATCGTTCACAAAATAAAATGGTCGAATTCCAAGTTTGGTATCCTAGGAGGGAAAAGTGAATTTTTCAAAACTTAATCCAGAAGAAAAATGTTAATTTTCTAAACCAATGGAAGAAAATGAGATATAATTTTAATTATTTTAATATTATTAATAAAATAATGATTTTACCCCTTAACTCTAATAAAAAATTAGTGGGTGTGTTCTAACAAACTAAAATTTGGGTAAATATTTGGGTTTTTTATCTGTTACAGGTATATATTTGTCATTTCATCAAAACTTGAGTGGAAAATAATCCTTTGGCCTATGATTTATGATGGAATAATACATTTTGTCAAATGTCATGAAATAACACGATTCATTAAAAAAATACAAAAAGACATTTTAACAATAGTTTGTCAAAATAAAATTGTTCTATTTCAACTTAATACTAATAGTTTGTTTATTATCTCATTTTATGATTAATTGTGGAGATTAGAAAAAAAATAAAAAATTCAAATCAAGAATTCAAATAAGTCTATAATTTCAACTTAAAAATAATGCAATCGATAACCAAAGAGATTAACAACTATTTGTAGAATATTTAAACAATTTAATTTTTAATCCATATGATTAATCTTATTTTCATAAATACTAAAATTATTAACAAATATATAAATGTGACACACTAAACATAATAAGTTTAAATTAGTTATACTTATAACGCACAAACAAAAAAGAAAAACTACAAATTGTTTTTTACAAATCCATTAGAAAAAATTATTATTTTAGAATGAATGTTTTTAAAAGAATATGATTAATAACTCTTCCAAGTAGACATTTAGCTATAGTCATTCAAATTAAAGTCATTATCTTTTAAATCAATATATAGAAGAAATAGTAAGAAATAAATATGTAAATTATATCTGAAACTATAATAATGATACTAATAATACTAATAATTCATATTAATGTTACTAATTTGACCAAACAATCAATCTCAAGTACAAACAAATGATTCAACTACATTAGGTTGGTTTCATATACCAAATTTTTAACAACAATGTTACCAATAATAATAATAATTTAATAGTAGTATTATCAATTTTTGAATTAGTTCGGATCAATTTGGATTGATTTTGTATCAGTCCTAACATAATCTGATTTTTTTTTCAATCAAGATGAATTCAATTTAAACTATTTTTGTATCAAAAGTTATAACTTCAACCCAATTTTTTTATTATATCATATCAAATTAATAAATCATATCAAATTTTGTCAGATGTAATAAGTTGGGGGCGAAAGCTACTTCTTTTCATTTGATTTCATTCCCTCCCTCTTTCGTCTTCTCAAAATGTTATTTCAACTTTTCGTTTGGCTTTTTTTTTTTTATAATGAAAAAATTTTATTTAAATCAAATCACTCCTACATAACTAATTTGACAAGCCCTTTTTCTTCTGGACTGTTGTGAGTCTTTTCATTTCTTCTACTTCTTTTTAATCAATTTCTTTTTTAATCTCCAGCCGTCCACAAGGCTCTCATATTCTCTGTTTTTATTCATTCTCAAACTTCGACAACCCTAATTGTTTTAATCTTTCAAATCACACAATTGCCTGTCTCTTTTTACCTCTTTCTCTTCCCTTTAATTCTCTCCTTCTTATAAGTTTAAAAACATAATTTGTCTTCCATGCTTTCTCTAAAAAAGATTTATAAATATAATGAGCTATAGAGAATTATTCTTTTTTTTTTCAAATTAAAAGTAAAAATAATATATATATATATATATATATATTTTGCCCAATAATTATACCCATGATAATGAAAAATTTGTAAAAGTAATGGTTATAATGGTAAAATAGATATATTCATCATTGTATTGTACTCAAGACTTTGTATTACAATTAACTTTTGACAAACACCTTCAATTACATGGGCGCAAGTGCTCTATTTGAAGCTTATGGGTCTTTGTTTATTTCACTAAAAGAAAGGGGTGGATAGTGAAAGCTCCCCGATGCCTCCTCAAATAGGCAGGATTATTCACGTATTGTGATGTGAATTGATTAAGCAAAAAATATACAATCCGTACCAAAAGTGAGTTTTTATCAAAAGTATTTTTAAAAGGGAAAGAAAAGCATACGTGTTGAGATTCTTCTCCGGTGCTTGATGACAAAAGAAGGTGATCTGTCAGTTAATCACATAACTAATTAAATTGTCTTGTGCAGCTCAAACTCCATCCATGTCTTACATAATTGAATGCTTATTTGTTCGAATTCCGTTGGATGTATATGAAAACCATATAATTTATTTTAAATAATAAATAGTGAAGAAAGAAAGGAATATCATAGAGGTTGTTGCCACAAAAAATAATCTAGTTATTTAATTAAGATTAAGATGCTTTCCGTGGAAATGTATGTTGACAAGTGTGGCTCTATTTTCATATTATATTAAATTAAAGTTGAGCGTGGACGGCAGTTAACGTATCAAAATCGTGGTGTCTTTTTCAGCTTTTAGTTTTTGCGCAAAGTTTTATCCCCACATCAATAAGTGTTAAGAGTCCTAAATCCACTCATAATAATAAAGAACTCTTATTATTTCTTGTTTCTCTAACAATATCATCAACATTTGGCTGTTCCCTTGAATGCGAAATCCAACAAAAAGTTAGGTTCATGTCATGTGTTGGCAAGGGTTACTATATGGAGGGGCAAAATGGTCTTATCACATATAAGCCCAATAGGCCCAAATATTGAATTGGATTAGACACATATAAGCGGAAGGGATGGTGGATCTACAAATGGATCTTTGGTACTTTTGAATAGGTCCAATGGCATTGGACCCTGGAAAGTGGCTTTGCGGGCGCCCTCGTGTGAAGCGGAACTTTTAAGATAAGTTAGCCGAAGAGGGGTAGCCCAATCCTATTGCATGAAAATAAAAAGCCTATAAATGATTAGGGCAGGCACATTCAACCTTTGTTAAAATTTAGACAATGCATTTAGTTCTTGTAAAGTTAAATAACAACTAAGGTGGGGTTAAGTTCAGGAGTTATATATCATGAGTGACTGTCATGTGGTATACAAATGTGGGAATGGAGTTTGATTCTGGGAAGGTGTCTTTGGGTGGAAAAATGTAATTTGATCTTTTAGTAAAGGCTTCTAGAAGTTTTAAAAGACATAAGAACAAAGTGAAACAAAACATAAAATGAGATGAAAAGAAATTTCATTACTCCTAAATATTTACATCTCTAAGCTAAACAATCTTTAACGAGGTGAAATTGTCTAAGAATGTGTTTAGATCATTGGTGACATAATGTCTCCTTAACTAGAGCAATGACAATATTGTTGTCACAATATAGCTCCATTGGATCAACAATGCTCAGAATCACCATAAGTTTTGTCACAAACTTCTTAATTTAAATCGACTCCTTGATCTTTGGTCGTATTTGACAATACAATGTACTCAACTTTGGTCGTAGAATCGGCTACATTGCTTTATTTGGAGTTTTTCCAACTAATTGTAACACCATTCAGACTAAATACACATCCAAACTAGATTGATAATCGTCTTTGTCAATTTAAAAACTACTATCATTGTATTCCTTTTACAGAGAGTTCCTTATTTCCTCCACAAATTATCAAAGCATTCTCAAGCCTTCTCAGATACTTAATGTGTTCTTAATTGTTATTTAGAGACACTCGCCTATATATGATTGATATCTACTATATAAGCTCAGAACGTATTAGACATAAACCTGAGTGCACAATATGGTGTATGTGATAGATTTGATTACATATGCATATGATATCATACTCATCTATTCTTTCGTTTCTTGTGTTTGAGGATACGTCTCTCTAAAGAGTTTTACGCCATATGACTTTAAAAGAAATCCTTTCTTAGATTCATCCATGCTAAGAATATATTTTCCTTCCATGATAGGAATAAGATATTCATCAAGTTAAGTTCTTTCTCATACTAGTCCTTTTAAGAATAAATTCTCTTTCTAGGAACACCTTTAAATGAGCAATTGAAACTTTGTGCTATTCAGATGGAAGAAGTAGTATCCTCTCATTTTCTTATGATACCCTTACAACAATACACTTATTAGATGTCTAGCTTATTTGACATCAAATTTTTTTGACATACGCATCACAACCTTGAATATTCAAATTAATTTGGGCTTTCACCTTGTGTATAATTTATATAAAATCTTATCCATAGATTTGGAAGGTAATCGGTTTAGTGTATAGGTCATAGTAATTTGGGCATAATGCTAGAAAAATGTGGGTAAATTATTAAAAATCATGATATATCAGCCCATGTCCATGAATGTTTAATTTCTTCATTAAGATACACCATTTTGTTATGGTGTACCTAGAGGGGTGGGTTGTAATACTTTCCTATACTCTTTGAGGTATTCACTGAATTCTATGCTTAAGTGTTCATCCATTCGATTGGATTACAGGATTTCAATACTTTTTCTCAACTAATTCTCCATTTCATTTATAAAATCTGTGAGTTTCTCAAAAAATTGAGATTTGTGTCTCATAGGAAACAAATAATCATACTATTGAAATCCTCAATAAATGTGATGAAGCATGGAAATCCTCCTTTAATATATTCTATTAGAGGTCTATATGCATCATTATAGATGGACATGGCAAGAAGCCCACAAGACCCACAAAATTGTACGTTTTGTCAAATCTATGGACTAGGGGGTTGTGCCTAGGCCAAAAAACCAAGCTTACAAACCGGTTTGGCGCACCCCACAACTATATGTCACAGGCTTATATTTTCGTAAAGGTCTTGTGCGGCACTTAGCGGCTATGTGCGCTAAGTCAGCCTAATGTCCCAAAGGTGCGGAAATGTTATGCGGATGTGCAGAAGCACAAAATCAGTCCCAAAACGTACAAGCAAATGAACACAAAAAGGTAGGAGAGGAGAAACTCAATATGCTGGAAAATTACTTTGTATTGCTTAAGTGTTTTGAGCTATACAAGTGAGGCCTTTTATAGGCAAAGGGGAACACAAGATGCCAAATTACATTGGTATGTACAATATGTGATAATACAAGTTATTCTCCCTAGGAGGGCAGGCTTTTACAGGCTGCCTGCAGGCTACTCTGTCCATTGCAGGCATAGGTGCCCAACTGCAGAGTCTGCTGCATCCTGCCTGCATGGTTGTCCAGCTGCAGAGTCTTCTGTATCATGGCAGTCCATCTGCAAAGCCTGCTGCATGGTGCCTGCATGCCTGTTGAGTCTGCTGCTCACAGGTCTGCATCATTGCTCTGCTACACCTTGGCTGCATGGCTGCCCTGCTGGCGGATGGCAGGCTTATGTCCCTTTCTACTGTAAGATGGCTTAGGCAAGTGGGCTGTGCTGGCACCTGACTTTTGTTGGACTCATGGTTGCTTGAATGGGGTTGACCCAAATATGGGAATTGGGCCAAATGAACCTCTATTTGGCTAGCGTGAATAATTGGGCTGTGACACCCTCCCCCACTCAATCCCGTAATGCCCTCATTGCGTTGGAGTAACCCTCGATGGAACTCTTCAATTGTGTCCCGAAATTGCCACAAGTCAAGTTCTGATTCCCAACTTGCTTCGGCATCCAAAAGTCCCTTCCATTTGATTAAGTATTCTCGGTGCCCCAGGTGTGTCCCTTTTCTTGGCTTGAACCTGTGGGCTAAGACTTCCTCAACTTCCCACTCATGGGAAGCGATGATGGTTGTAGGTGCTCGGCTTGACTCACTTCGATTGGGGTCTTGCTTGTCCGGATAGAAAGGCTTCAAGAAGCTAACATGAAAAGTTGGGTAAAGCTCTAAGTAGGGAGGGAGCTTCACCCGATAAGCATTCGGTGTAATTCTAGATTCAATGGGAAACGACCCTTCATACCTTCGAAGCAGTCCCTTGTGCAAATGTTGAGTGCGTTTAGACAAGTGAGGAAGAAGCTTTACTAACACTAAGTCTCCCGCTTCAAACTCCCGTGGCTTCCTCTTCTTGTCTGCCCACTTCTTCATTTTCTTGGCTGCTCGAGTCAAGCACGATCTTGCCAATTCTGCCTTTTTTCACCATAGTTTGGTGAACTGGAACGCTTTTGGAGCTTTGCCTTCATATGAGGTAGCCCACGTTTGTGGTGTTACGGGTTGTCGCCTGGTTGCAAGCTCAAAGGGGTTGGTCCCCGTGGATTCACTCCTCTGCAAATTGTATGAAAATTGGGCAATGTCCAGCAACTTAACCCAATCTTTCTGGTTAGCGCTCACGTAGTGGCACAAATACATTTCCAGCAAAGGGTTGATGCGTTCGGTTTACCCGTCACTTTGAGGGTGAAAGGTAGTAGAGAAGTTGAGAGTGGACCCCAAAATTTTAAACAACTCAGTCCAGAAATGACCTATAAATCGGGCGTCTCTGTCGCTTACGATGGTTTTCGATAGTCCCCAATACTTCACTACGTGTCGGAAGAAAAGTTGGGCAGTGTCGTGCCCATCAATATTATATGGTGCGGGGATGAAGACGGCATACTTACTGAACCTGTCCACCATGACTAGGACCTTGCTGCATCCTTCCACCTTCGGGAAACCTATGATGAAGTCCATTGAGACACTCTCCCATGGTCTCTCGGGGATGGCTAAGGGCTGTAGTAAACCGGCTGGATGGTTTTGCTCATTTTTATCCTGCTGGCACACAAGGCAGGTTTTCACGTAAAGGTCCACTTCATCCCGCATCTGTGGCCAATAATAAGAATGCTCAATGAGTGCTCAGGTGCGCTGTGATCCTGGGTGTCCCACCCATGTAGAATCATGGCACTCTTTGATGATTTCTTTCCTCAGTCCGTCCCATCTTGGCACGTACAATCGATCTCCCTTGGTGTGCAATAGACTGTCCCGTAGCCAAAACCTTCGGGTCTTCCCTTAGCTTGCCAATTCACATAAACTCTTGGCTTAGGGGTCATGTTGGATACCTTCCTTGATCCTGTCCACCATGGGGGATTGCGGCATTGTGAGGGCAGCAAGCTCAACTTTTCTGCTCAATGTATCTGCTACCAAGTTGGCCTTGCCCGGTTTGTACTCCATCACAAAATCAAACTCGGCTAACAGTGCTTGCCATCGGATCTGTTTAGGCGTGAGCTTTTTTTGCTTGAGGAAATAGCTTGTGGCTACATTGTCGGTCTTGACCGCAAACTTTGAACCCATAGGTAATGTCGCCACGTGCAAAGACAGTGCACCACGGCTGTCATCTCCTTTTCCTAGACAGTATAGTGACATTCGGTTTCATTCAATTTTCTGCTCTCAAATGCAATGGGATGTCCATCCTACATCAAAACACCACCTATAGCAAAGTCAGAAGCATCAGTATGTATTTCGAAAGTTTCGAATGGTTTGGAAGAGTAAGCATGGGTTCCTCAATCACGGCTTGCTTCAATGCATGAAATACCCCCTGACATTTATCACTCCAGTCCCATATACGCCGCTTCTTCAGTAGGTCAGTCAAGGGTGTTGCCTTGGCTGAATAACTCTTGATAAACTTGCGGTAGTAGTTTACAAGCCCCAAAAACGATCTCAGCTCAAGTATGGTTTTTGGTGCTGCCCAGTCATGAATGACCTATATCTTGGCTTTGTCCATGCGTAACGTCCCAGCGCCAATAATATGACCCAAAAAGCTCACTTCCTTCTGCGCAAAGATGCATTTCTCCTTCTTGACATAGAGTTGATTGTCCCGTAGCACTTGAAAAATCTGTCTAAGATGTTGGATGTGCTTGGGCAGCGTTTTGCTATACACAACAATATCATCCAAATATACTACAACAAAAAGGTCAAGAAAAATACTTTGTTCATAAGAGTGCAGAAGGTTGCAGGGGCGTTGGTGAGGCCGAAGGGCATTACAAGAAATTCGAACGACCCATACCTGGTAACACACGTCATTTTGGGCACATCTTCTTGAGCTATTCTGACTTGGTAGTATCCAGACCGCAAGTCTAGCTTGGTGAACCAGCGAGCATCTCCAAGTTGGTCGAAAAGGTCAACAATGAGGGGGATTGGATATTTGTTCTTGACGGTGATGCGATTAAAAGCTCAGTAGTCAATACATAACTTGAGGGATCCGTCGTGCTTCTTTTGAAACAGCACTGGTGCTCCATATGGTGCCTTTGATGGTTGAATGAACCCAGCATCAAGCATCTCCTTGAGTTGCTTCCTCAATTCCTCCAGCTCAGGAGGTGCCATTCGGTAAGGTACAGTAGTGGGTGGTTTGGTCCCTGACTCTAGCTCAATGTGGTGATCAACCTCCCATTGCAGCGGTAATTGCTTGGGCAATTCTGGCGGCATGACGTCTTTGAACTCTTTCAAAGTGTCTTGGATGTCCGCGGGCAAGTCTGTTGGCTCCGAATAGGATTTCTCCTTGAGGGTGGCAAGGAAGGTGGGCTCGGTTCTCTTGAGTCCTTTCGTGAATTGTAAGGCTGAAAGGGTCTTGGCCATGAGCGCTCTTTCATGTGAAAGTGGCACCATGCTGGGTTTTCCCACGTCCAGAATCATCATGGTGTTGGCGAAGGGAACGGGCACTGCCTTGACCTGATCCATAAACTCCATGCCAAGCACAATGGGGTGATCATCCATGGGAACAACAGAAAAATCAAGTATACCTGACCATTCACCCAAACGCACGCGCACTCCCCGTGCAATGCCTCATGTTGCCTTTGGTGCGGAGTTGACTGCTTTAAGCCATCCTTGTCCCTGTTCATATCGGAGGCCTAATTGGTCAGCTTTATTTTGTTCCATGAAGTTGTGGGACGCTCCTGTGTCCACGAGCGCGCGCACCTCTTGGTCCCCAATTTGAGCTGCTGCATAAAGTCGCCCCAGCTTCTCAGATTTTGGCACGTCTACCTTGGCTTTGATGGCGCTCAAAATCTGCAGTGAACCTATGTGGGCTTCTTGTTGTGGTTACGGGTCTGGACGGTCCTCCACGAGGGCTGCTAGTCTACCCCTCTTTGGGCACTCCCTGACAAAGTGCTCCCCATCCCACAAGAAGCATTTTGGTGGTCCTCTCCAGTGGCCCTTGTCCCGTTGGTCCCTTTGATCCTTTTGAACGGCCTTGCCTTTGTGCTTGTTGTGGTCTCGGGGTCCATCCTTAAAATGATGGCGGTCTCCGCTCCTGCCCTTGCCATACCTTGGGTTCTTGCTCTTTTCTGGTTTTTGGTATTCTACGAGTGACTCGGCAATGGCTATGGCCGCGTTGAGATCCTGAGCTCCTCTTCGTTGGATCTCGACTTTGGCCCACGGTTGTAGCCCATCCATGAAGCAAAACAGTGCTTCGCTGTCGGGAAAGTTATTAATCTCTAACAATAATTCAGAAAACTCTTTGATATAGTCTTTCACATTACCTCTGTGCGTGAGTCGACAAAGTTTGGCTTTAGCCTCATGTTTAGCATTTTCGGGGTAGAACTGTCGCTTTAGTTCACCCTTGAACTCGTCCCAGGTTGTAATGCTGCTGCCGCCTCGCTACATTTCAGCATGCCTTCGACGCCACCAGACCATAGCAGTGTCGTCAAGGTAGAGTGCAGCGTGGTCAACTTTATCGGTGTCTGCCTCAACACCGGTAGTGTGAAAAAACTGCTCCATGCCCTATAGGAAATTATCTATTTCCTTCGCGTTTCTGGTCCCTTTGTATGCCTTCGGTTTGGGCACGTCGGCCTTGGAAAGTTTTGGCGTAATTTGCACAGTACTGGCTTGTCCACGTGCTACAGCCATCTTGCAAACTGCCCAGTCGCCTTGCACCTCCACCAACCTGGTTTCCAGTGTTGCAACTTTCTCCGTTAAAGCTGCAACCTCACCACGCAAAGCATCAATAGTAGCAAGGAGAGAGTCTTTTAGTTGGTTACCTTGAGTTAGACATGATTCGGCAATGACGTTGAGCGCACTTTGCATTTCCTCATGCAACTCCTCCTGGTTGCCTTCAAGTTTCTCAGTGCGCTCACCAAGTTCCCTCATTTGGTCAAATTTGTCTCCGAAAGCCAGCTCTAACCTTGCGAGCCTAGCGTTCATGTCAGCAAAGGTGTCCCGTGACTTGTCCTTGCGTTGCTTTCCGGTGTCAGGTGCCTTCCTTTCCTTCTCACGGCCTTCGTGAACGATTTCTCTAGAACTCATCATCTTCGAATGCTGCTTTGATACCACTTGTCATAGGCTTATATTTTCGTAAAGGTTTTGTGCGACACTTAGCGGCTATGTGCGCTAAGTTAGCCTAATGTCCCAAAGGTGCGAAAATGTTATGCGGATGTGCGAAAGCACAAAATCAGTCCCAAAACGTACAAGCAAATGAACACAGAAAGGTAGGACAGGAGAAACTCAATATGCTGGAAAATTACTTTGTATTGCTTAAGTGTTTTGAGCTATACAAGTGAGGCCTTTTATAGGCAAAGGGGAACACAAGATGCCAAATTACATTGGTATGTACAATATGTGATAATACAAGTTATTCTCCCTAGGAGGGCAGGCTTTTACAGGCTGCCTGCAGGCTGCTCTTTCCATTGCATGCATAGGTGCCCAGCTGCAGAGTCTGCTGCATCCTGCCTGCATGGCTGTCCAGCTGCAGAGTCTTCTGTATCATGGCAGTCCATCTGCAAAGCCTGCTGCATGGTGCCTGCATGCCTATTGAGTCTGCTGCTTACAGGTCTGCATCATTGCTCTGCTGCACCTTGGCTGCATGGCTGCCCTGCTAGCGGATGACAGGCTTATGTCCCTTTCTACTGTAAGATGGCTTAGGCAAGTGGGTTGTGCTGGCACCTGACTTTGGTTGGACTCATGGTTGCTTGAATGGAGTTGACCCAAATGTGGGAATTGGGCCAAATGAACCTCTATTGGGCTGGTGTGAATAATTGGGCTGTGACATATAGCATTGAAAAAAACACTTTGGAATGACAACGCAATGGCTACAGGCCTTGGTTTATTTATTTTTTTAAATTTTTTATCTGCTATATAAACCTCTTTAACATTTCTTATTTCACGTTACCTTTCCTTCCCAACTTTCTTCAATTCTCTTTATTTCAATTTCAACACTGTTAATTTTGCCCAACTTCTTTGTTTCCATTTGTTTTTAAAACTTTTTCAATTTTTTTTTTCATTCGATACAAATGAATTCAAGCTTACATTAATTCAATCCTTTTAAATATTTTGATAATGAATAAATTCAATATGTTATCAATAAAAAATCTCGATCAAAGGCACGTGGAGGTGTAATGTCATTGTTGAAAAAAAAAATTGATGGTGTAGGAGCACTTTGATTAAATCGAAGGACTATTACTGGTAAATTAATTCGATGAGCAGTGTACAATCACTACGGTTCATTAACTTGTGCGGTTCGGAGGGTATCAATCATCATTACGACAATATTAATGAATATTATAAAAAAATACCACAACACTTGACAGGGAAACAAAAAATTGGTTTCAGGAGATCATGATCAGTTGACAGATCTATTACCGATAATCCATACATTTCAATTGTGAAAGAAATGACAAACTTTACGTATAATCAACAAAAAATGTGCAATTACATGACCAGTTACATTATTGCTTCTAATCAACCCTTTAATTATGTCGAGGATGAAAAATTAAAATAGATGATGTATAATATTATTCAACCTACATTTAAAAGAATTTTTAAGTCTACACTTAGATCTAACATACTTAGGAATTATGAATTGGCCAAACGACTATTTCCCACCCAAAGTTTGATGTTGTCTCAAGTTTCCACCCTTTAACTATGGAAACACCAAATACCCACCCATAGCCGGTTAAATTTAACCAAACCCTAACGGTGGTAAGGGTAAAATTGTCATTTTCTTTATAATATTAAAAATAAACTAAAATAGAACTAAATTTTGTCCCCCTAAACTTTAAAAACTAAAATTTACCCCAGCCTAAGTTTTAAAAAATGGCAGTTTCACCTTAGGGTTTGGTTTTGAAATCTCTGACGACCTCTCCGGCTCCGTTGTCGACGGCGTCTCCCTCCCGAAGCATCCTCTCCTTTCGACGATCCCTTTCCTCCCATTTGGAGGTCCGTTCGGCGTCGAAGACGCCTTGGGAGACGAAGAACTTTGTCTCACAGGAGAGGTCGCCGGAGATTTCAAAACCAAACCCTAGGGTGAAACTGCCATTTTTTAAAACTTAGGCTGAGGAAAAATTTTAGTTTTTAAAGTTTAGGGGGGCAAAAAGAGATAAAATTTTCAGATGTTAGGGTTTGGTTAAATTTAACCGGTCATGAGTGGGTGTTTGGTGTTTCCATAGTTAAAGGGTGGAAACTTGAAAAAACATCAAACCTTGGGTGGGAAATAGTCGTTTGGCCTTATGAATTAATGAAATTAAAAATTATGAAAGAACTACTTGATTTTGATAGTGTTATTTCTGTTATTTTATATTTATAAACAACTAGTAATTAATAGTTAAGATATATTTGCACAACTATCCATTATATTAATTCTGACCGACAATTATGAAAAAAAAGTCATTACATTTAAAATATTAAAATATCCTCATTTTGGTGTCATAATTTATCAAACATTTGCCAACAATTTTTACAAAGATAAAATAAATAAACTCTACTTTTTAATTGCATTTGATAATGCAAAAAATAATAATATCATTCGGTGTTAAATTATTTTATATTAAGTGTGCATGTCACATTATAAATTTAATAGCATAAGATAATATAAGTTTAATAAAATGTCAAATAGAATCAGTCAAACATGTTATCACTTAAATTTCATAATCTCCAGTACACATATAAGTATATCATGAAATGTGTAGACAAATGGCCTTTGAACTTCATTTATGTAAATGGATGATATTATGCATCTTGTATGGGGGTTTTATATTCATATCAGACACATATTTCCACGTTTTACACTAAGATGTGTTTGTTGCTTGTTTATTATAAATATTTAAAATTTTCCTTCAATTGAATGAAAATGTTTTAAATTATTCAAAGAAAATCTAAGTTGACACATATTTTTCGGATTTGTATTTTTTTCTGAGAATATATGTTGGAAAATGAGTACTATAAGAACAGTAAGTTTAGTCATTTTAATCGAGAATCACTCGTCAAATGCTTTGAAAATTAATTGATCGTAAGATAATGTACGCAAGCACATGAGATTCGTTATGAAGGAAGGGCATCGGAATCACGTTTGTGGATGTGAACCATCATTGTGATTAGGCTAGAGTCCACGAATACCAAAATTAGCTGCAGGCTTTCCACTCTAAGGATAGCAACAATGATTTTTCGTATCACAGTATATCCGGCGTAGTAGACAGACACTACAAAGGTCAGGTTGGATCGATATATTGTTTATCGTGCTTGTTTGTATGATAAGACTTATGATATGATCCAAAACTCGCCGGATTGTGCTGTAATAAGGTCTTAATGGATCTATTCACATGTTTTATAAATCCAAGTATTGAGTTATATATTTTTTATAATACTTTTGAGTTCCCTATATTATTAATTTTTTTTGCATCCGACTTGATTTTAATTAATTTTTAATTATTTACAAGCTTTTCCATAGATATAATATAAATTAATTATTAATCTTGAACACGAGATTAATTAATTATCAACAAAATAATATACACATACATTTACATAAACAATGATATATTATCATATGATTATATGATTTTAAATTAGAAATAAAAAAAATTCTAATCATATAGTGACATATTATCATTTGTACATAAAATTATACTTATTATTTGTTTATATAATCTACTAATTAATTATGAATACATTCATGCATATCGTATTAATTAATCATTATTGTCTCTTGAGTTTCCCATAAAAATGATATTAATTTTTTTAATTAATTGAACAATGATAGACCCCATAATTTTATGGGCCGTGCCAAACCAATGGTGACTGAGTTAGGTCACAAGCCGAACCGGCTCTTTACCTTGTCTAATCCTAACATGAAAAAAACATATATTACGATCAAAACAAACCCCACAAATTAATTCTCTCTCTGTCTCAATAAATATTTATAGAGAGAGAAATTTTATCATTTAATTGAACTTAAGATTTATTCATCTAATCATAGGTAGCGTACTTATGTTATTTGATCAGAAATGAGAAAGAATAGAAAGTAATCTCATTTCAAGTAAAAATAAAATGGTAATTAAATTAACTATGCTTCCATCGTTTTGCAAATTATATGAGAACTTATTCTACAAGTTTTAGTTTCTCTCTCATGAAACGTGCGTGTTCCGGTCAAGACTATGAAGAATCTCTATTATTAAACGAGCTTTTCCGAAGGTTTTTGTATTATTCTCAAGAAAATATCGAGGGACATTAGATTCAGAAAATTTTTTTAATATTCTGTTGATTTATTTTTTATTAGGGATATTATTTTGTTTTGTTTATTATATAAATTAACATTAATGATCTGACAGATAATATAAGGGTAATTTGATTTCAACATTCACCTAATAAGTTGTTTGGTTCGTAATAAAGAAATATTATTTGAGTATTCTATCTTTTATTATTTACATTTTCTTGTTCAGTTTATCAGTAATAAAAAATTTATGATAATTTTCTATCACCAGTAGTAGTGTAGTAGGTAATATAAGTGTTAATCTTATTACCATCTTCATCTTAGGTATTAAAAGATTATTAAAATAATTTTGATTTTATTATAATTATATTCTTATTTATTAAATTTTAGAACAAAAACAACCTAATTTTCAATTAATATAACAAGTACTATTAAAAATATTTTACAATAATTATATGCAAAGATATTTAAGTAAAATAATATACTGATATTTTTTATTACTTTTAATCAAATATAATAATTATTTATACCCATCAAATTTTATCAAATATAGTAATATTTTATATACAATAATTTTTTAAAAAATCTATCTTAATATTTCAATTTTGATAATAAAATATTATTTAAATCAAACAGCTTCTAAATATTAATATTACAAAGATACTCATAATTTTGATATAATTTAATCTTTGTTGAGGGGCGGTTTCCAACCAAAGCCATAAATAAGAGTGGGTTTTTTTCCACCAAAGCAATAAACAAAAGTGGGGGGTTTTCAACCAAAATAATAAGTGACATTAAAATCTTAAGTGCACTTAATATGGGCAATGAAAAGTCATTGTAAATAGTCCATCATTTCTCTCTTTTTAAAAGAGAAGAGAGACCCACACCCAGTTGCTCTATATTTATTTGCACACTCTTTTCTCAAAATTAGTTGAAAGTTTTGCTTTTTCCTATCAGTAATATTATGTATATAATTTTTATGTATAATTTTATGTATAAATAATAACTTATTTGTATGTGATTAGGTGTTAATTTATCTTTAATTTTTAACTATTCAATTATATAGTGATATGTCATTATTTATGCATAAAATTGTATATATAATATTATTTTTTTCCTATATCTTTTCTCCTCTATTTTGCTCATATTGCATATTTCTCTTTTCACTTTTAATCTTTGTTTAATTGTATTTACAACACGTTATTAACACCAATTGCTCAGATATATTATAATACTAACGATCTTTCAATTATGTTGTTATCTTATTTGTATCTTACAAATATAAATATCTCAATTATAATATTATCTTGTTTGCGAAATACAAATTATGAATGTTTTAATTATTGTTATTCTTCAATTTATAATTTATGTTAATGCAAATTATAATCAGCCTGAAGTTTGATAAATCCCAAAAAATATGTACCCAAAGTCCTAAATATTATTAAAATATTTATTTGTATTATAGTAATTGTATCCAGTTTGTACAATTGTGAGAATATATATATATATATGGGCTTGAAGTCCAAAGTTTCATCAAAATATTTATTTTATAATAACTATATTTTATTTGCAACTTAAAGCTTGCATAAATTGTTAAGAAAATATAGACTTGAAATCTGAAATATCATCAGAATTAAAGTTTTATATACTACAAAATTTTGAATATTAATTATAGAATCATAAGTTTTGTGAATATGAGATAAATATGAACCTGAAGTTTTAACATATTTTTTCTTAATCATATCAGTAATTTTTGTTACTTTTATCAACATATAGTTGGTGAAAATATCAAACCTTATAAAACTTTAATATGTTACGATTGGATGAAGAAAACTATATTGAATGGACTCTTGACATGGTTCTCCATTTAGAATCCATAAACCTTGGAGAAGAAATTAAAGAATAAAATAAAACATCCTAACAGGATAAATCTAATACTGCTATTTTCTTTCGACACCACATCCACAAAGGATTGATAACTGAATATGTGGATATAATTGATCCACTAGAATTTTGGATAAACATAAAAGAAATATTTGATCATCAAAGGTCAATAACACTGTCAATAAACCAATGTGAATGAATTTATTTACGCTTACAAACTTTTAAATCTGTAAGTGAATATAATTCTGCTATGTTCAGAATAGTTTCCCAAATGTGATTATGTGGGGAAAAAATAACCGAAGATAATAGGTTAGAAAAAAACTTTCTCGACATTTTATCCCTCAAATATGCTCTTGCAGTAGCAATATCGAGAAAAAAACTTTAAAAAAAATTCTGAATTAATATCTTGTTTGACGGTTGTTCAGTAAAGCGATGAATTGTTATTAAGAAACTATCAAACACGCCCTACTAGTATTGCACCATTCTATGAGGTAAACACAACTACCAAAAATAGTTATCATGAGCGCATATAAAGTCTTGGAAGAAATAAGTTTCAATCCAAAAGTAGTAATAATAAAAAATCTCACCATCATAAATGGACCAGAGATAAAATAAAACAGGACAAAGGAAAATTGATACATAGCAAATAGGGCTGGACTCGAGCCGAGCCAGCTCGAGCTCGAGCTCGGCTCGGCTCGGTTCGAGCCCGAAACGAGCCGGGCTCTGCTCGGCTCGATTGAGCTCGAGTCGAGCTCGCGCTAGTTCGGATTGGTTCGGTATATTTTTTTTTAAAACTTTTTATACAAAATGACGTCGTTTTGATCCATATATATATACAAAACGATGTCGTTTTGATATGAAAAACGAGCCGAGTCAAGCCGTAAACGAGCCGAACTCGAGCCGACCATAAATAAACCGAACCGAGCCCGAGCTGGCTGCTAGCCGAGCTCGGCTCAGCTCAAATCCAGCCCTAATAGCAAACCATAAAATTAAGAAAACAAATGTTACAGATGTGGTTCTAAAGACCATTGGTTGCATACCTCTTGTATACCTAGATTTTTGGTGGATTTATATTAAACATCCATAAAAAATAATGAAAAAAAGATCAAATTAAATTTTGTTGATAATCTAGATCTTATAGTTCTAACAAACTTTGATATTTCAGACTTTTCTTTTAGATTAAGAAATCATGCATATTATTTTGTGTAATAAGTACTATATATTACTTTCTTTTAATATTTTCTAATGACTAATATAATTTTGAAAATGAATGGAAACTGATTCTAAAATTGAAGCATTGACACCAAAAGATAATGATACAAATATGTGTTTGGTAGATAGTGTAACAACACATATAATTCTTAAAGTAAAAAAAATTCTTCTTAATTTTATCACCAATTGAAGCTAAAATAAGCATTATTTTAGGGTCAACAAACCTAATTGAAGGCTTCAAAAGAGCCACAATTCTATTGAAAAATGAGACCAAATTAAATATCAATGATACATTATATTCAAATAGATCTAGAAGAAATCTATTTAGTTTCAAAGATATAAGAAATAATAGTTTTCATATTAAAACTGTGAATGAAAATAGTGCAGAATTTCTCTGTATAACTAGTAATATCTTTAAAAAAAGGCATATACTAGAAAAAGTTTTTGCTTTATCATCTGGATTGTATTATCTAATTATAAAGATAATTGAAACCTATGCAATATCGAACCAGAAGTTCTCTTATTTAAAAATTTTTATACTTTGGGATGACTGTCTAGGTCACTGAAGATCAACAATAATATGTAGGATTGTTAAAAATTCATATGGACATGCACTAAATACTCACAAGATTTTCTTGTTCAATGAAAAATTCTTCATTGTTTGTTCACAAGGTAAATTAGTAGTTAAATCATATCCTCCAAAGTTGGAGTTAAATCTCTATTATTCTTATAAAGGATTCAATGAGATATATGTCGACTCATTTATCCACCAAGTGGGTCATTTCGTTATTTTATTGTTTTAATTGATGTATATGCACGATAGTCTCGTGTTTCTTTATTGTCAACTCGGAATGTTACATTTGCTAAACCGCTAGCATATATTATCAAATTAAGGACATATTTTTAAATTACTCGATCATAGTGCACTCATTCATTGTAATGTTGGGATTACGAATATTTCTATAATGGCTACTCAATACGTAAATAGGGTTCTCACGATTAGTCATCTAATCCCCTTGTCATAGTCTACCATTCTAAAGAAATGTTATTCATACAATCATATAACTATAGTTAACATATGAATTAAATAACAATCAATCATTTTATTAATAATTAATATAAATTACATTCACAAAGGCCAAGTTTGATTGGCTCTAGGGCATCAACCCTAATAATCTCTCACTTGCACTATAACCAATTGGTTATATATCTAATGTCAAGCTTGGTTACATGTCTATCAGGCTTTTACTGTGATAGAGGCTTTCTGAGTGAGTTAGCCAAATTGTCATCTGTATCAATCTTTGCTATATGTATGTCACCTCGTTGTATAATCTCTTGAATTAGATGATATTGTTTTAGTATATGCTTGGATTTTTAATGAGACTGTGACTCTTTTATTTGAGCAATCACTCCGTTGTTGTGGTAATGGAGCTTAATCGGCCCTGCGATACTCAAAACCACTCCAAGTTCAGTAACAAACTTCTTGATCCATAAAACCTCTTTTGTCGCACTCAGACTCTATTGTAGAATTAGCTATTATGCTTGGAGTTTTTCCAACTAAATGCATTCTCATTCAAACAAAACACAAATTCTAATTAGGATTTGTAATCATCTTGATTAGTTTGAAACTTGTATCATTATAACCTCTTACAATGAGTTCAGATTCCCCTCCATAAACCAATAATACATCCTTTGTCTTTCTCAAGTACTTTAGGATATTTTTGATAGTCATCTAGTGTTTTTCACCTAGATCAGATTGACATATACTACAAACACTCAAGGTGTATGAGACATCAATTCTCGTACATAACATGATGTACATGATTGATCCTATTACTCATTTTATCTCTCTTAGATTGTGTATATAGACACATCTTTTTTTAAAGATATATACCATAGGACATGAACAAAATCCTTTCTTGGATTATTCCATATTAAATTTTGTCAATACATTATTTATGTACGTGTTTTGACCTAGGCCTAACAATTTATAATCTCTATCTTGGTAAATTTTAATCTTAAGAATGTAGGTTGTCCTAAGTCTTTTGTGAAGAAACACTTAGATAACTAAACCTTTACCAATTGTAAGCTCGATATGTCATTTCGAATAATCAAGATGTCATCAACATACAATACCAGAAATGCAATCACACTCCTATGACCACCTTATACACAAATGGTTCATCTTTGTCACTTTATTAAAACAAATATTCCAGCTTGCATACTTTCTTTGCTTATCCAGTAAAAACGAAACCATTGGGTTAAACCATATAGACGTGTTCTACAAGATTACTATTTAAAAAAGTAGTTTTGACATACATCTAAAAGGTTTCATAGTTATATTGTGCAACTATAGCAAGTTTAATCCTAATAGCCTTAAGCATAACAACTAACAAAAAGGTTTCATCATAGTCAATGTCATTTCTGAGTGAAACCTTTGGCAACCAACCATGCTTTATCGATATGCACGTTATGTTCTATGTCAGTTTTCTTTTTGAAAACCTATTTGCACCCAATGGATTTTACCCCTTTTGGGTGCATTTATTAGAATTAATACTTGGTTTTAGTATAAGGAGTCTATTTAGGATTTCATGACATCCAACCATTTATCAGAGTTTGGACTTGAAATAGCCTCATTGTAGGTATTAGGTTTGCCATAATTGATGACTAGCACATCACCGTGCTGAGTCAAGAGAAAACTAAATCTCTCTAGCTCATGACATACTCGTGTAGACCTACGTAGATCTTGTGTGCATTAAGATTATTCTACCTAAAGTGAAAGAACTTCATCATCATGATCAGCCATCTATGATGACATATCGCTTTACCTAATATTTGTGGTATCTTATGGCATAAAAACTGCATCGAGCATCACCTTTCTTTCACTAGTTCTCTTGAGAATAAATTCATTCTCACTGAACATGCTGGTATGAGCCACAAGGACATTTTACTCATTTGCGTGGTAGAAGCAGTATTTTATAGTAACCTTTGGATACCTCACAAAGACATATTTTTTGAACTTAGTGTTTAGCCTATTCAAAGTCAATTTCTTGACATAAGTTTCACAGCCTCAAATTCTCAAGTAATCTAGATTGGGCTTTTGCCAAGTCCACAACTCTTATAGAGTTTTATCTACAAATTTAGATGGGACACGGTTTAGTATAAAGGCAATAGTTTTTATGGCATGACCCCAAAAGACACAGGTAGATTGGTAAAACTTATCATGAATCTGACCCTTTCTATCAAGGTCTTATTCTTCTGTTTAGATACACTATTTTGTTGTGGAACACCAGAAAGAATGAGTTGAGATACTATCTCATTCTCCTTCAAGTATTGTCTAAATTTAACACTCAGATATTGACCCTCTTAATCGCTTCGGAGGATTTTAATTTGTTTCTCAAGTTGCTTTTCTACTTCAATCTTGAATTCTTGAAGTTATCAAAGCATTTAGACTTGTTTTTCATCAAAACGCACAACCATATCTATTGAAATCATCAGTAAATATGATAAAACAGGCTTCCTCATATCAAATATGCACTGTCATAGGTTTACATACATCATTGTGTATGATCTCTAATAGTTTAGTTGCCTTTTCACTATGACCTGTGAAAGGTGCTTTTGTTATCTGACTCAATAGGCACAATTAGCATTCATCATATGATTGGAAGTCATATGATTGCAAGATTCTTTGCTTCAAAAGTTTTGATAGATGTTTCGGTCTTATGTGGCCTAGCTTGCAATGCCACAAATATGTGGTATTCAAATCATTTAATTTTAATCTTTTATTATTTTGGACTTTGAGAATTTCATTATCTAGCTTCAGAATATATAAACCATTATACAATTCAACTGTTTTACAAAAAATATTATTTAAGCTGATGGTTATAAAACCACTAGCAATAAAAAATGAATATCTCTTTTTGTCCAAAACAAATATAGAAACTAAGTTTCTAGTAATATAAGGTACATAATAACAATGTTTTAATTTTAAAACTAGCCTAGTGAACAATCTAAGATAATAAACATCTATGGTTAATGCAGCAACAGGTGCTTCATTTTCAACACGTAGGTTAACCTCTCATTTGGCGAGCAATCAAATTTACCGCAGTCTCTGTATATCAAAACAAATATGAAAACTACATCTTGCGTCACAACCCAAGACGAACAAGGAGAATAATTTATCTTAATGATAAATATACCTAAAGTAGAGGCTTTAGTTGTCTTCTTCTTATTATTCTCTAGAAAGGCTTTGCAATGTCTCTTCTAATGGCCTGTCTTACCACAATAGAAGAAGACAACCTTTTGCTTCCTTACACCTCCTATAGGCTAAGTAGTAGTATTAGGTTGTTTCTTCGCTTTAAGCTTGAGCTGAGTCTTAGCCTTGACTTTTGATGCTTAGCCTTCAACCATAAGTAGATTTGTCAAAGGTACCTTTCATATTTCTTGTTTAGCCTATCTAAGTATATACAATAACTCTTCAAGGGTTTTCTCTTTTTTGTTTAGGTTAAAATTCAGAATGAAATTAGCCTATAATTTAAGCAAAGATTTCAACACCAAGTTAATAGCAAACTATTTATCCATGTTAAAGCCCAAACTCAGCAACCGCTCAATGTAGCCAATCATCTTGACTGCATGAAAGCCAACTTATCCTCCTTCAAAGAGTTTGCAATCAAATAACACACTTGACATCTTATATCATTCAATCCTGGCACGAGTGACGTATAACTCTCAAAGGTGTGCAAGTATGGATTATGCATATGTTTCCTTATGTTGTTTCTAAAAGCTCAAGTGATATAAAAGTTAGCATAAGACATTAAACTTCCACAAAGTCATCAAGATACTTATTAAAAGTATCATTTTCCTCTTGGGTGGCATATCATCATCATTATATGTGCCCTTGTTCATTGTAATTTTGCGATTACAAACGTTTCTATAATGGTCACTCAATTCATACATAAGGTTTTCATGATTAGTTGTCTGATCCTATTGTCACAGTTCTACCATTTTAAAAGTATGTTATTCATACAATTATATGAATAGTCAATATATGAATTAAACAACAATTAATCATTTTATTAATTATTAATATAAAATTATATCCATAAATGTCAAATTCAATTGGCTTTAGGGCATCTAGCCTAATATCTCTTATCAAATAACTTTAAGTGATCGCACGTACTTTATTATTATGAACTCAATCACCAAATTCTATATGAGGACATGTTATATTATATATTATAACATTAATTTGCTTTTGACCTTTTTTTTATCATCAATATTCTCCTCTACAATTGGTTCTTGGCCACTAACCTAACATATCCCATTTAAGGATATTTGATTGTGTTATATATGTCCTTATTGCATTTGCTCATCACACAAAAATGAGACCATAACGTCGTTTGAAAATTTATGTTGGATATAATTCACCATTTATTATCAGGTATCTAAAACCACTGATAGGTGATCTTTTCATTACACACTTTATAGATTGTCACTTTGATGAAACAACATTCCCACCCCTAGAGGAAAAGAAAATTCCTCTTAGAGGGCATTTAGTTTCAGTTTTTAAAGATTACTTTGGTAATTTATCTTTTATTCCCTTGTTTGGTTTGTTAGTACTAAAATATTACAGTAATCTTCTATTACTAATGTTGACATGGCAGGTAATATAGATGATAATCTGATTACCACCTTCACCTTAGGTATTTAAAGATTACCAAGGTAATCTTAATTTTATTATAATTATATTATTATTTATTAATTTTTTGAGACAAAAATAAATTTATTTTTAATTAATATGACAAATAATATAAAAAATATTAAAAAATAATTATATTCAAAGACATTTAAGTAAAATAATTTACTAGTAATCTTCTATTACCTTTAACCAAACACAATAATTATTTATACCTACCAAATTTTATCAAACATAGTAATCATTTATACCCAGTAATCTTCTAAGTAATCTATCTTCAAGGTCATCTTTCTATTTTGGTAATAAAACATTACCCAAACCAAACACCCATTTAAAGTTAGGCAAAAACTCACTTGGCACTTACCTATCATGTTTTATCTAGATCCTCATACATCATAAAGTAAAACTAAAGTATAGAGGATAGTGTGTTCACAAACTATTGCTAACCAAATGTTTGATGCATTTGTGAATACAACAAAACTGACAAGATCACATATACTAACGACCAACATACCAGTTAGAATTAATATGACTAATAAACAGTCTATTTGAGTCATAACTGATTAATCTACTATACATCAGAAGTGTGGTAGACCTGTTGGATTAAAGAACACTGTTCCTTAAAAACAAAAAATAAAGAATCAAACAAATATCAATCATGATAATCCTAAAACAATTAGAAAGTTCACACTTGTTGATATTTCTCTAGAACATATTACAATCCCTGAAGAGACTAGAACCTTTGAAGTAGAACAAATTCATGAAAAACAAGAAAATAAGATTACATAAATATCTATAAATTATACTTATACACAAGAGATATGGAACCATAAAACGGTTAACACTGATAATGTATTCTCATTTGTAGTAGCTATTAAAATTATGAATGGTGATGATTTTGAACCATGTACTATAGATGAATGCAGACAAAGACATGATTGGCCTAAATGAGAAGAAACAATTCAGACATAATTAACTTCTCTAGCAAAACGTCAAGTATTTGGACTTGTAGTTCAAACACCTAAAGACATCCAACCTATTGGATATAAATGAGTATTTGTGAGAAAAAAATGAGAAAAATGAAATTGCTAAATAGAAAGCAAGGTTTGTAGCTCAAGGTTTTTCCCAAAGCTTGGGTATACACCTTGATAAAACAAATGCACTGGTGATGAATATAATCACATTCAAATATTTGATTAGTTTAATAGTCTTGGAAGGACTAGATATGCTTCTAATAAACGTATCTACCGCTTGTATAGAAACTTGGATACTAAAATCTACGTGAAATTCCCTAAGGCAAAGAGGGACAATCCAAGAGGCATATACTGAATCAAGTTACAAAGATCATTATATGGGTTGAAACAATCTAGAAGAATGTGATATAATAACCTTAATGAATAATTGAAAAAGGAAGGCAATGTGAATGATCCTAAATACCTATATGTCTTTACAAAAATGTCAAAATTGAGATTTGCTATTGTAGCAGTTTATATCAATGATATGAATTTAATTGAGACTCTTGAAGAACTTTAAGAAACTATTGAATATCTAAAAAGGAATTTAAGATAAAGGATTTAGGAAACACAAAATATTGTCTTAACCTATAGATCGAACACAATTCAAATGGAATAATTATCCATCAATCAGTGTATATTGAAAAATTGCTAAAACACTTTAACTTGGATAAGGTTTATCCTTTAAGCACCTCAATGGTCATTTATTCTCTTGATCTGAAAAAAGACTCATTTCGTCTTAAAGAAAAAGATGAAAAGATGAAAAGATACTTAGTCATGAAGTGTCATTTTTTAATATCATTGGTGTCTTATTATATTTGGTCTAATGCACTAGACTAGATATATTCTTCGCAATAAATTTATTGGCTTGATTTAGCTCTACACCAATACATCACCACTTGAGTAGAATCAAACATATACTTTGTTACTTATATGAAACTAGAGATTTGAGATTACTCTATTATGTCAAATCTCCTAAAAATCCTAGTTTAATTGGATGCACAAATGTCAATTATTTTTTTTAACCCTTATAAGGCCCGCACATAGACAGGATATGTGTTCACTTATAATGACACAATAATATCATAACACTCCACCAAAAAAATCTTGGTTGCAATATCTTCGAATCATTCTAACCTTTTAGCTCTTCATAAAGCCAACTGAGAATACATATGGTGACGGTCCATCATCTATCATATTCAAAAATAAATGTACTCTTCCTTTAATAATAGATATTTTGTTCATATTATATGAAGACAATACAGTATGTATTGCCTAAATTAGAGGATGATACATTAAAGAAGACAAAACCAAACATATCTCACCGAAATTCTTTTACACTCATGAACTCCAATAGTCGAAAGATTAATATCAACGAAATAAGATCAAATAACCATCTTGCAAACTTATTCACCAAAACACTATCAACATCAATATTTGAAAAGTTAGTGTATAACATTGGCATATGACAACTCAACAAGTAATCAAATTAATCTTACTACAAAGAGGAAGAACAATAATACATTAGACAAAATGTGTGCTATATTCTTTTTTTCTTGACTAAGTTTTGTTCCACTGAGTTTTCCTAGCAAAGTTTTTAATGAGGCAGTTTAAGTACGTTCAACCTCACTTTACATGACATTAAATAATTATATTCCTCTACTTTAGTTTTTATCTTACAAGGTTTTTTCTTAATAAAGTTAATGTGATTATCTGTAAGTAGTGAAAATTCAAAGGAGAGTGTTACGTTAAAAGATGGTTTTCCACCTAAACAATAAGTGACATTAAAATCTTGGGTGCACTTAATATAGGCAATGCAAAGGCATTATAAATAGTCCATCATTTCTCTCATTTTAGAAGAGAAGAGAGACACACGCCCATTTGCTTTATATTAATGTACACATTCTTTACTCAAAATTAATTGAAAGTTTTGTGTTTTCCTGTACTTTCTCCTATGTTTTGCTCATATTACATATTTCTCCTTTTACTTGTAATCCTTGTTTTATTATATTTACAACAATCTTTACTTATTACATTTTTAGGATAAAAATACATTTATTTTCTATTAAAATAACAAATAACATAAAAAAAATTTATAAAAAAATTAATTCGCAATAAAAAAACTTGAAAACATAATTTAATTAGTGAATTTCATAATTTGGTAATATAGAAAAATGAAAAAAAAAATTATTAGAATGAAAATTCTTTTAAAAATAGACGAAGCAAATATTCAACATAAATTAAGTTAATTTACTGAATCACAATACTAATATATAACTAATAATATTTCAAAAACATTTAAGTGAAAAAATATTGTAATAATATTTTATTATTGTTAATTGCCTAATAATATTTCAGATTATTTATTTTTGTGATAATTATTTTAAAATAAAATATTATCAAATCAATTATTATATTATCCTACCGATGCCTTGAGGGTGAAGATTTTTAATTAATAAGGTTTGCAGTTACGATTCATTTTAAAAAGTGCTTTAATTAGCAATAAATATGGGGGAACAAATTATTTGGTACTAATATTGCGTGCAAGTCAACCATAACTTGGCTTCGCAATTTACTTGAATTATTCCTTTCCATGTTCCTTTTTATTTTTATAACGAATATAATTAACGTCAACAAGAAATGTTTAGTGCAAATCAAGCACAAGGAGAGGCAGCCATGGGAAGGAATTAGAAGAAAGTGTTTGTTGCTAAATCTTAATAAATTAGAAGTGATATAATAATCGTATTAGAAAGAAGGGAATTCAATGTTGGAGCCACAATTTCCCTTGGGAAAAACTGGACATTCTATGAAATTGGAGGCAGAAGTGTCTACACACAAATAAATCTGGTAAAGCTGGTGGTTTCCTGATTCATCAGTATTGCATTCAATCCGTGGGGTGTACCCACTTTCTTCTTTTATAGCATCTTTAATGCTCTCCAAGCTATAAGACTCTCCATTTGGTTCGATTCCTATACCATCAAAAAAATATATAAAATCTCTATATGTAATATAATATAAATAATAATATTTTGTAAGTATTGCATTAATGGCAGATACCTGCCGTCTTTAGAGTTTGGAGGATATCGACTTGGTTTTTTAAGTCGAGAGCAGCTTGGAAGTAATCATGTTGGTTAAGCACAGACTCTGAACAGGTTCCATGTTTATTCCATTCATGTGACCAAAAGCTTAACCCATCGCTACTTGGGCAAGCCAGTGATGGCCAGCTCTTTTCCATACTGCCCGTTAGATCTGAAATCTGTAAAATGAAAATTAGACAACTTAAAAAGAGAAATAAAGAAACATTTGTTTGATATATATATATAATTAAAATATAATTTTCTTTTTTAAGTAGAAGGATTTAAAGTTTTTTTAAAATTATATTACAGTAGGTTTGGTTGAAAAAATATTAAAATGTTTTGAAAACAAATATTTTTTTTTCAAAATTTAAAAAAAAAAATGAAATACCTTAGATTTATCGAAGGGATTATTGGAATCACAGTTTGACGGATAGGTGCCATCATTATAATTAGGCCAGAGGCCATGAATGCTGAAGTCTGCTGCAGGTTTTCCCGAAGTTGGATAACAGCAACTTTTTGATGTGTCACAATATGAACCTGGCCACTGTATGGAGAACCTAAATATATAAACTCAACTTGATACAACACAAAGCAAACAAAAGATTACCACTTACTTGTTGAACAAAGTAGAAGAAATCGAAGTTTTGGGAAATACAAAGAACAGATAGAGATTGAATAATTACAATTTTGATAAAAAGAGAGAAGAATTTGGAGTTCATCTTTCCTTTGCTTTTCTTTTCTGCTTTGTATGTTAAACTCCTTTAAGTTGTAAATATATTTATAGAAGAAAACGGAAGGTTGTGTGAATGATAAAACAGTTAGGCTGAGAAATCTTCATTTAGTTTAAGCTGTTGCACCCTGATGGTAACTAAAAATTACGCAAATAATGATAATCATACTGTCTGGTAACAGGTGCACCCTAATTATCTAAATTGTTTAAGCTGTTGTTTATTTAGTTGACGTAGCGAAAATCTTCATTTCCTTACATTTTATTATTTCTTAATTAATGCTTTCACACTGAAATCCGCCCCCACCAACTACACCACACCCCCCACAACCACAACCCAACCCACACCCCCCCACCCACACCCACCCCCCCCCCCCCCCCCGGGGCCCGGGGGCGGCAACCCAGCAGAACAAGATCGTGTTCTGTTGACAGTGACATACATAGGATTTTGGTTGAGAGGAGGTTTTCGTAGCTCTAGTGAAAACTTAAAAGAAAAAAAAAACACTAAACATTAAGCAAAAGAAAGAAAGGAAATTGAAAAGTAATAAAGAAATCATGCAGAGAGATCCTTACTCTCTTCATCCTCATCTTCAAAAACAAAAAGACGAAGGAAAAAACTGAATTCTTCAGATTAAAAATTCTTCAAAGTGAGGATATAAAAAAAAAAAGAAAAAACTCAAACACATCTACTTTATACCCTAGAAAAAATACCAAGAATGTCAACCCTTTCCTACACCAACTTTTAAGTTTATAAAGGATGGGCCCACCCTAAATTATAACGCCAACCCTTTCCTACACCAAGTGTTTTAGTTTATAAAGGGTGGCCCCAACCTAAAATAATGCTAACAAACCAACCATTTTTATACCAATTTTCTTTTACTTTATACAAAGGTGAGCTCACCTTAAATCCTTGCTAAGATTTATTACAGAAGCATTAGGGATTCTCTACAGAAGAATCTTGCAGAGAATAAATTGACTTGTAGGGATGCATTTTAGCAATAGTATTCACGTGAAACATGTCTTAATATTATATTATAATATTATATATATATATATCACATCTATCTTAAGCACACCACAAAAGAAAGAGAGATCTATTCTTTGCAGAAGAAAAATTTTCATTGAACAATCGATGGACGAAACTTGTTGGATTTGCAGAGACAAAATAATGGCAGGACAACAGGTAAGGTTATAAAAACCTTAGCATAAATGTATGTGTATTGTATTGTACCAAAATTATATCAATTTGGATTCATTCTAAATCACTTCAATTAATTCTATCGGAATTCAATTAAATAAATCAACATATTGTAAAATATTGCAATTTTCATAATATTGTTGATTAGCCAATTGGTTAAATTTTAAAATAAAAAAAACTATTAGAAAACTGATTTTGGCTGGAAAGATTTGGAAAAAATAAGGGGTTGGCGACACCTTATTATTTAATTTTGGCTTAATAAATAAATTATTTATATTTTAAAAATACAATTTTTAGTTTGGCTTAATTTATTTATATTTAAATAAAAATATATATTTTAATTAAAGTAAATATTTATATTGTTATGCATGTATTAATTATTGTTCTCTATTTGGTGATCATATATAAGGTAAACATGTTGACTAAGGACTATTATCTAAACTATAAAATGAATCTGGTGCACAACCTTTTCACTTATCTTGGTGTCATGCATGAGAGATATTATGAGTTAAAAGACAAGGGCATAAAATTAATTTAAAAAGAGAGGATATATGGATTACTAAGGTCATTACCAAATTATTGGACTTCAATAATTTTTTATCTTGTCCAAGATAAAAAATTCAAGAATTATTGGCAATGTGTGGATGAATTACAGCTCGCTAAAGAACGCAGAATTGTAATTAATATAAGAAAGTCAACATTTCTCTCTATTTTCCCAAATCAACGAAGTACGAGGCATGTAGGCTATTGCAAGCATTATAATAACTTTATCTTAGATAAAGTTACTCCTAATATTGTTAGAGATAGAGAAAATATTTTTTCTCAATCTGATTGATGGAGATCAAATCCTTATAAATATAGAGAGCGTTTGATTATCAAGATGCCCTGTTTTAGATCGTACAAATCTCAAGCCAATAATGGTTCGGAAGTTGGTAGCAATAATTGAATTTCATGTCTAAATTATGAAAATGTTGAACTCCATGTTGATATAATATAATATATTTTATATCCAAAAAATTATTAATAATAGTAAAAATATGGTTGACGTCACCATTTAATTATAATTATACTAATTATATAATTATAATATATTATATATAATATATTATATTATATATTATAATATATAATATATAATATATAATATATTATAATAATATTATAATATAATTATATAATTATAATATATAATATATTATTATGTTATCTATTATATTAATATAATAATATTATTTAATATAATTATATAATATTATATAATCTAATATATATAATATATTATATTATATATATTATTATAATATTATAATATAATTATAATATATAATATATAATATATTATTATGTTATATATTATATTAATATAATAATATTATTTAATATTATATATTATAATATTAATAATAATATTATAATATTATATACATATAAGGGTTGGTGTTGCCAACCCTTATATGTACATATATTAGGGGTTGGCGTGGCGTTAACGCCCACCTAGAAAACCCAACAACTTTCACGCGCAACGAATTTTTTTTTTCAGTTACATTCAAATTTTTTTTTCCCAGTTTAAATCTTTAAATGTTAATTTTTTTTCAGTTAAATCTTACTAAATGATCTTTTTCTATGGTCATTTCTTCTAGGGTATAAGGTGGATGTGTTTAAGTTTTTTGTGGGTTGCTATTTTTTTTTTATATCCTCACGTTGAAGAATTCTTAATTTGAAGAATTCAGTTTTTTCCTTCGTCTTTTTCTTTTTGAAGATGAGGATGAAGAGAGTAAAGTTCTCTCTGCATGATTTCTTTATCACTTTGAAAGAAGAGAAAGAAGAGAAAAAAAAGTTACAGAAAAGAAGAGAGAGAATATCTGCATGAAAGATTAAATAGGGGTATTTTGGAAAAGTTGATTACTGTTATGGTATATTTGTTTAAGCTTTAGAATATATGACATTTTTGTATACACAGATTAAAATATTGGTAAAAATTTCAATTTCCCAAAAAAGAATAAAATTACACCAACTAAATTTTTTATATGAAAAATCTCTTCAATATAAAATAAGTAGAAAAAAGAAAAACAGCGTGTATCTAACAATTTAATTAAATTTAATATAATCAAAAATATTTACAACACTTACAGTCCACCAAAAATATTTCACACCAATTTAGAGCGCAATCGAAGGTGTTTGTTTGTATGTATGAATGTGTGTGTGTGTGTATATATATATATATATATATATATATATATAAAAGGAGAGATGAATTGAAATAACTATACAAATTGTTGATCTTCAGGTTATATAATTCAAATGTCGTTGTTAAAATCAAAACTCAATTATTCTTATTAAAGATTCACACATCTCATTGCGTAATAGTAAAAAAATAAAGTCAAAATGGTATATCTAAATATTTGAGTATTAAAATATCAATTATTTAAAGAAAAAAACAAATTAGAATGGTATACATAAATTGATCCTTAAAACTTTAACAAAATTAAATTAATAATTCTACTGAAAAATTTATTGACTTTTTTTACTTTCTTAAGTAGAAATACTTTTTAACCAAATAAAGCTTCATTTGCATGTTATAGGATTTGACTTCTTTTCAGCTTATTTTAAGAAACCCTAAAGGAATAAATAAAGCTTATTATTGGATTTATATGTTACTTTTTCTTTTACAACTAGATTCCATTCTGTAATATATTTGATAATTCTCAAACATTTATGATGGTAAACTATAATAATTATAGTATTGATACGACATAACATTTGGTGACACCTACATAAAATCATTTACAATTAATAACAAATTGTATACAAGTTTTTGTTATGTTGAAGATACAAATTCCTTATTTGCAAACACAAAACTTAAAAGTATTCAACAGAATAATTTTATAAATAAATGTCAACACAACACAAGCCAACCAACAATTACACTAAAATATCATTCAAATTAAAGTATAAACTTCTAATTCAAGACACTTAAAGTCTAAAAATAATAAAAATACCATAAATATCAATCAAATATTGTAGTATCAAACAATTAGGAAACAAATCAAAAGATCCAAAAACCACATATTATTCGTCTCCAAAAATCCAAAAATAACCGGCCGATTTATCAAATTAACAAACAAAATACAAAACAAGAAAATATTATAACTTGTAATAATAACAAATTCATCAACATACTTAATTAAACTTGAGATCGAAACCCCGATGATGACTAAAACAATGTTAAATTGAAAATCTTAAAAATATAAACTCCTATACCTTAACATAAGGTTAATGAATTGAATTGTAAAGTAAAAAATAAAAGAAATTTATAATTTTATAATAAGGCGTAGCTTAGAAAGTGTGAACTATATATATATTGATACGAATGCGCACTCTTTGAGTAAATGCCATACTCCAATTGCAAAATCTTGTGTGTCTCCATTGGCCCATCCGGTAATCTCCTTATCCTCCAACTAAATACAAACCCATTTATACATATTGCCTCTGAGGCATTCAAATTCATTTTTTCTCTGTTGGTTGATTCATAAGAATTTTTTTTTTTGTTATTTTATTTCAATTTTTAATTTTTTTATTTTATTCAAATTTAAAAAAATTACTTGTGGGCTCCATTAGTTTGGGTTGGGAATAATCTTTGAGGTGGAAGGTGGACTCAGTCATATCTTGGAATTGAAGTGGGCTACAATGTGACGAAAAGAGAAATGCATTTTATTTTCAAATTGAAGGTGAGCCTGAGCACAAATTTTCGATATTTTTTCATTTTAATGGTGGGCCTAGGCATGCCTTGACAAGGGCCTAGGTCTGTCTCTAGCTAATAACAAAGGTAATTAAAACTAAACTGGACCGATCAATTCAACTATGAACCAGTCCATAGTCCAATCTTATTTATATACAAAAAATGATTTTGTCTTGTATATGCATTTATAAAGCAACAAAAATCAAAGTGGTGATAGTGAATAACATTAAAAGATTATGTTTGACTAATTGGTTAAGAGTTAGATCATTGTTATTGAAGTTAAACAAATATTAATGAGAGAGAGAGAGAGAGGAATTGTTATAAAATTTAAACAACAATAAAATTATGTATACAAACAATGATTTGTTACTATATGATTATGTGTTATTTTATTTATAATTTAAAATATCCAATAACATAATGACATATTAACACTACTCATTAAACAAATATTAATTAAAAAAGAAAAGTTTAATTGAATTGATTTTGGTGGGATGAAACAAGTCAATTATCTATACAAGTGTTTCTAATAGGAGAAAGTCATTGGGTGACCAAATATTCTTTGTTTGAATACATATTATTTATGTTTAAAAAATATGATAAATATTTGATCGTATTCATGAAACACATAATAATTTGGAAACTGCTTGAACTAGTTGATTAAACCGATTGAATCGTGAACTAGTAAGACAACTAATTCAATCATTAATCTGATTTCAAAAACATTGCTAATGACATTAGCTGGCTTGTCTTTTTTCTATTAGATCCTCTTTTATGACTCCTTACTCATAGTTCATATATATAATAAGAGGGTTATATTTAAGTAAAAGTAGTAATTAAGAGTAATTATGTAGTAGTTACTTTTGAAACAATAGGTGGAATTGTTGCATTCTAACAATTGTTGTTGATTTATAAAAGGTTGATTTTTGCATGATAGGAAGGTTGATTTATAAAAATATGATTTATTGTTGTCGTGGTGTACGTGACCCAAATATCTCGCTATAATGGTTTCAAAAGATAACTTAAAGTGTTTGTTTAATCACTTTTATGCTAGTTGTTATTTGTTAGGGTTGAGTAAATTATCTGATCGAAAATGGAATTGCAAGGTACCTAGATGTCAGTTTCCTATTCCTACCTAGAACCAAAAAAAAAAAAAGATAGATTTTGGGTAGAATTATAATGGAACTGACAAGTTTTACGTCCAAAATAAGTTTTGTGATAAACTGAACAAAATTGACTTGGAACCAACCAATATTTTCAAATAGGATGGTGGGTCGAGTACTCCCAACTTTTGTGTTTTTGCAAAACATAACAAACATTTAAAAAAAAAAACACTGATTTTATGCTATATCCCTCATGGACTCGTCTTAATTTCATTTCGTTTCCCTATAAAGAATCCTCTTTTTAACTTTTTCTCATTTCCTGCAAATCGTTAGTTTTCATCCAAATCAATCGACCTTCATCAGAAATCTTCTATTAAAATTAAGTATTCCTCGATTCTTCATAAAAATCAAAAGTACATATGTTATTATTTTAGGGTGTTCTTCCAATATTCTCCTTGTTTTGACTGCTTATTCACATACAATTCTTAATTTTTGGATGTGCGTGATAATATTTGATGAAATGTCATTTGATCCAGTGTTTCTTTTTTAATTTTCATTTGTATTGTTGTAGTTTCTATAAGCAATAGTGGTCCAATCCATAGTAGAGAATAACTGACCATGTACCTTTTCTTAGAGAATGGCTCAAAAACGTTTATTTTTGTCAAGTAGATCTTTTGCCTTGATTTTTCTAACACTTGCATCCAAAAGAGCAAAACATAAGATCATTCATTAATTTGTCAACATCTTTAATCTATCACCCTTACTTTTTCCAATAAAATTTGTACTACACACCCAAAGACAAACACCATTCTCGTTTTCTGTTCTTAAAAGGATAAATGTTTTATATATTATCAATATTTAAAATTTGTTAACATTAAATTGTTATTGGTATTACATTATGAAGTTTTTAATTTTATTTACTCAGTTGAAAACCTTGAAGAGAGACTAATTTTTCCTTTCCTTTGGATTGGATCATGTTGGGCTTTTGGATCCCTTTCTATGTGGAGAAATCCAAATTTATTTAATGAAAAAATCCAACCCACTATATTCATAAGTTAGCTCAAAAAAAAGTTTAGCATATATTTATAAATAATACACTAAAGTCAGAATAAAGAGAAGAAAGAAGAAGAGACGAAAACATCGTCTTGACTTTTCAGTGCATATTTGTGGGAGATTTTCTTGTTCTTTCAATTTCACCGTTGGATCACTCTGATTTTTTGACTGTTGGTAGAAGACTAATTTTTATTCATTCTGAATGGTGGAGATCATTGTTTAATTTTCATGTAAGTAGTTATCTCTGCTAAAACGTGACTAGTTATGTTGTACAGTTCTATTTAAATGGTTTTAGAAAAAAGGTATTTTTCTCTTTCGTCTACCGTTAGATTGCTCTCAATTTTTGGAAGTATTTTAGGAACATATGGTGTCATATTTTGGATGGTAGAGATTTTTTTTATGTCTATAACATGAGATATAGGTTTTTGAGTTTGCTATGATATTTATTATTTTTTTGTAGCTATGTTATTTTTTTGCTTTGTTGCTTTAGAGAGTTGTATACTCATTTGTAAGCTAAAAATAGTGTACTATTTTTTTGATATAGTGGATTGGTTTATTTGGGCAATACATTGTGATTTTATTTATCACATTGAAGAAGTTTCTATGTTAAATTTTGGTGTTTTTTTCTACTATATTTTCTTTTAATTGTTTGATGTGATAAAATCATATTTTGTTGATTATTTGTAGCCATATAGTTCAATCAAGTAAGGGAGAGTTTGATTTTGGTATTTCTAGTTTAATTTTTTTCTTCCCAACAAGTGGTATCAAAGCTTTGGTTTTGATTGTAATTAATTGACTTGATTGAATGATGAGTTGAACTTCAACAAAATGATTTGTTTGAATGACGCCAATTATCATATATAGAAGAATAAGAGAAAGATCTTTTGTTTGTGAAAATATTGCATCTCCCAATATTTTCTTCTAAGAAGCCTGAGTCTAAAAGTGATTTAAAGTGGCATTTGAGCATGAACAAATGTGAAGTTTCATTAGACAATATGTTGATGATAATGTTTACAACCATATTTGCAATAAGACACATGCTCGTTCTTTGTGGAATAAACTTGAATCATTGTATGCTTCAAAATCAGGTAGCAATAAGTTATTCTTTCTTAAGAAGATAATGCAATGGAAATATAGTGAAGGAACCTCTCTAGCATGAATATTAAATTTGATGATGAAGTTCTTGGGTCTTTTTTGGATAGCTGCAAAACTTTTCGTGTCTCACTTTACAATTTAGCTCCAAATGGGATTGTTTCTTTGGAATTCGTCAAAGGTGCTATTTTAAATAAAGAGGTGAGAAGAAAGTCTCAAGGTTCATCATCACACTTAAATGTTCTAGTTTTTGAAAAAAGAGGGAGAAACAAACAAAAAGATCAAACTTTTAGAGACAAAAGTCAAAGCAAGTCAAGATCAAAGTACAAGAATCTTAAGTGTCATCATTATTGCAAAAAAGGGGGCATATCAAGAAATTTTGCTACAAGTGAAAAAGAAAGAACAAAGCCAGCAAAGGTGATGATAGGTAAGAAAAGAAGAATGAGGAGAATAATGATCAAGTTGCTACTGTTGGGTTTGATGATCTCATTATTGTTTATGGTGAGAATATGGTTAATGTTGCTTTCTAAAAGACTACTTGGGTGATAGACAATGGTTTTCTTTTCATGTTACATCCTAAAAGGAATTCTTCACATCTTATACTTCGGATGATTTTGGCACATTAAGGATGGACAATGATGGTTATGCACATGTTATTGGTATAGAAGATGTTTGTTGGGAAACTAGCATTAGGACATGGTTGATGCTTAGGGATATGTGACATGTACTTGAGATTCATTTGAATTTGATTTTGACTAGCAAGCTTGATGATGAGGGTTATTGCAACACTTTTAGTTGGGTTAATCTAAGTTCAACTAAGGTTCTCTTATTATGGCTCAAGATAAGAAATCTTCTAGTTTATACTTGATGCAAGCCTGTATTGCTAAAGGTACAGTGAATGTGACAGAAGATGAAAATTTATCAAAGCTATGATATCAAAAAGTTAGTCACATGAGTGAAAAGGGGCTTGATTGTTTAGCAAAGAAGAATTTATTGCCCAAAGTGAAAAATCCTAGGTTGAATAGGTGTGCACATTGTTTGATTGGGAAACAAAGAAAGGTCTCATTCAAGAATCATAAACCTTTTAGGAAATTTGATTTGCTTGAGTTGGTATATTCAGATGTTTATGGTCCATTTAAGGAAAAGTCATATGGTGGTGTATTGCATTTTGTCACCTTCATTGATGATTGTTTAAGAAAGGTATGAGTTTATACTTTGAGGACAAAAGACCAAGCACTTGATGTGTTCAAATAGTTTCAGGTATCAGTAGAGAGGCAGATAGGAAAGAAACTGAATGTATTTGATCTAATAATAATGTTGAATAGAAGGGTCCATCTAATAAGTATTGTTGATCATAGGGTATTAGACATCAAAAAACACCTCCTAAAACTCCTCAGTTAAACAAAATGGCAGAGAAAATGAATAGAACACTAATAGAGAAGGTTAGATGTTTGCTTTCTGAGGCAAAGCTACCACTGTTTTTTTGGGGTAAAGCTTTGAATACAGTTGCACATGTAATCAATCTATCTCTTACCATTTCTTTGAAAGGTGATGTCCCTAGCAAAGTTTGGTTTGACAAGGATGTCTTTTATAACCATTTGCATGTTTTTAGCTGCAAGACATTTGTGCACGTTCCAAAAGATGAAAGGTCAAAGCCATATTTCAAGACTTACCAATGCCTCTTTCTTGGATATGCTCAAAATAAGTTTGGGTATCGATTATATGATCCAATAAAGAAAAAGCTTGTTCTCTCAATTAATAAAGATACGATATTTGTTAAGGATCAGACTATTGAAATTGAATGTGTTTGTGGGAGATTTTTTTGTTCTCTCAATTTAACCATTGGATCACTCTGATTTTTGTACTTCTGGTACATGACTCATTGTTCTTCATTTTAAACAGTGAGATCACCATTTAATTTTCAAGGAATCAGTTATCTCTATTGAAGCATGACTAGTTATGCTATGTAGTTCTGTTTAGATGGTTCTTAGAAAAATGTCTCTTTCTCTTTCATCTACATTTGGATTGCTCTCAAATTTTGCAATTATTTTAAAAACATTTGGACCATATTTTGGATTGTGGAGATTTTTTTTAAGTTTGTAATTTGAGATATAGACTTTTGAGTTTGCTATGATATTCATTATTTTTCTACAGTTATGTTATTTCTTTGCTTTGCTGTTTTGGAGAGTTGTATACTCGTTTGTAGGCTGAAAATAATATATTCTTTTTTTGATATGATGAATTGGTTCATTTCAGCAAGGCCCCTTAGTTTTAGTCTTCTCATTGAAGACATTTTTATGTTAAATTGTAGTGTTTTTTTCTACTATTTTCTTTTTGATTGTTTGGTGTGATAAAATTATATTTGGTTAATAATTTGCTATTATATAGTTCAATCAAGTAAGGGTGAGTTTGATTTCGGTATTTCTAGTTTAATTGTTTTCTTCCTAACATATCATACTAATCTAATATGCATGGTTGAAAATCTCAAATTTGTTAGGGTTTAAAAGAAAAAACTATATGATTTATGACAAACGATCCACCACTAACATTATAATTATTCTTCCATTAGAAGAAGGTAAACCAATGATGAAATCCATAGAAATATTACTCCAAATTTCCTTTGGTTGAGAGAGAGGTTGGAGAAGCCTAGGTGGTGCACACAACACAATCTTGTACCTCTAACAAGTATCACATCTTTAACTATAGATCTCATTCCTTTAGTAGCAACATTCCAAAAAGATATGATAAATCTCTACATGTCAGCATTCCTCTAACAATAGAAAATTCTAGAAATTCTTCTTGCACTCTAAGAACTGAGGGGCAATTGTTATACATTGTTTTCCAAGCCACATATTTTTTGTTGAGACTTATCTTTACATATCAGTTCCCTAAAACCAATTAGTGACTAAACAACATTTTAGTTATTTGCTAGCCAATATTCAATAATGAAAATGGGAAAAACTTTTTAAGTTCAATATATCCAATATATATCTGTTAAAAGAGGAAGCTTTCTAGTAAATATTCTCCCAATCTACATTCATAACAACATGAAGATATTCCACCTTTTCTACTTAGAATATATTGGATCTTGACAATATTCCTTTTTGGTTTAAGTGAAGTATGAATACCTTGTTGTAATCATATTTAGATGAGGAATCTAAATTATCCTAATTTGAATGTAACTTTTCTTGTTATAGATATGAATGATAATTTGAGATGGAAGATATAGTCAAGCAAAGACTAGAAGAGTAAGCACTAGAAATAAACAATCTTCTTCTTCTTCTTTTTTGGGTAATAAGTGCGTATTAAAGAAAAAGAGACCCAAGCCTTATAATTGGCTTGGGAGATAACTTAGGCTCATCTTGTCCTACTATCTCCCCAAAGGAAAAGTAGGGGACAAGATAGCAAAAATTATACAAAAACATATACAAAGCTTTTCAAGTAAAGTCCAAACCTAAAAAATCCTTATACATATTAATATTAAAAGTTCATACTACAGGACACATACTTAAGTTGTGAAAATATATGAAATTAAAAAGAAGGGATTCATCATCTCATGAATATCTATCAAAATTTCTACAATGATAGAATTCAAGAGAGGGAAACCAAACATACACCAAAAACCCACATCTACCAAGCAAAAATCGAGAATCCAAGCAAAGGAAGCAAATCTCCAAATTTGAATCCGAGCAAAGGATGCAAACCAAGCTAGGTGAATAACATAAATCCATCACATTGTAGAGGTCAATCCATAACACAAAGCATACAAATCCAAATTCAAAAGGAAAATGCAATGGCTGAGAAAACAAACTATGAGACCAACATGCCGGGAGACCATAATTTGTAGAAACACAAACTAGATAAACAACCAACAACAGATCAGTTCTCACAAAACCAAGTCGATAGCTTAGGTTTAAAAAGATCCTTAATTGGAGCTTGGTTTGCATTATACTGCCACAACAAGAACTCCACAAACAGGGGTCTGCATAAAAACCATTTATAACGCAAAACTTCAGCAAAAATTGGAACAAAACCTGACTAGAAACCTGCGTAAAGTGCAGTCTAGTAATTGAAATATTTAGATTAAACTCCAGTCTTAGAATACACATATGCTTTTAAGGGTAAAAATCAGTTTCCCTTTTACCTAGCTAAGAATAACATGTCCAGAATTCATCATTGAGACAAACACTATAAAAAAGAATAGTGCTCGTTGTTGCAAGTAAAACACCATAATCCTCAATGAATTCCATACCAAAAGTGCAACAAGAAAATAGTAAAGCTACAAACAATTACTCAACAACAAAATTTTTTGCAACGCAAGCCACCTACAAAAGTACATATGTTAGAAAATAATATCAAGCTATGTCCTCGCCAATTCCTCTTGATAAAGTAATCCCCCCTCATCATGTTCACCTTAGTAAACTTCATAGCTTTTTCTTTAATGACATTCTTGATAGCCCTTGATATAGCTTCAGTCTTCTTCATTTCTTGAAAGAAAATTCTTTTATTTCTTTCAATCCATACTATGTAAATAATGGCACCCAAGCTAACATTCCCTATTTTATGCTTCAAGCTTTTGGTGTCCCAACTCCTAGCTAACAAATCCACATAGTCACCCCAAGGTTCTATGTTATACTCCATACCACCCAAAGCAAGAATTTCGTTCCAAATTTTCAAGGTAACTTTGCAAGTAAAGAAAAGATGGTCAGAGTTTCTTCCCGACTCTCATAAAAACAACACTTTGTTTCATTTATCACACCAAACCTAGCCAAAATATATTTTATTTGGAGTCTCCTTCCATAGGATTATAGAGTGTCTTGGAATAAACTCTTTAAACCACCAAAAATTAAAACCAATTCACCTTCGGCTTCTTATTTCTTAGAAGCTTCTAGGCTGACCTCACACTATAAATTCCAAAATTGTTAGCTTTCCATCTAGTTTTGTCCTCCTTTCCTTTCTATTGAGAAGTCAAGGAATTTTTTATTTATATAAGCTCCCAAGTGTTTCTGTTATAGTACAATTCACTTTATCATTTTTACGGTCGGAGTCATAATTAATCCTACTACCATCTTTATCCACAAGAGGACCAAAAGGATGTCAATTATCGTGCCAAATAGAAATTGATCTCCCGTTTCCTATATCGTAAACAATTTGCTTTTTTACTTTGTCTCTTATCTTTAGCAAGCTCCTCCATGTCCAAGAACTATCATTTAACTTATTGATTTCCCATATAGAATCCTCCTTTTATGTAGTAAGAGGTGATCTACCTAACCCATATTAAGTTGGTATTCCTTTAAGCAATATTCCAAATAAGTCTCACCATGGCCACTTTGTTTTAATCCTTAGTCCTAATAAGACCCAATCCCTCTTCCTCCTTAGATACACTAATGTCCTCTCAAACAACTTTCACCTTAATAGTTTTTAATTCCACCCCTGACAAAAGAAAAACCCTCGTTTTACTTTCCATTTCCTTATGAATCATAGAAGGAATGGAAAAAAGAGATGACCAATAAACTTGCATGCTCATCAAAATGGATTTAATTAAGGTGAGGTGACCAACACAAGAAAGGAATCTAAACATCTCCAAGGCATGATTCTCTCTAGGATATTGTATTCTTTCCAAAATGCATATTAGCTCATGGCTACACTATAGACGTAAGCATTCCAATAGTTGGCGAACTATGTTAAAAACCTAATTTCTAGTTTCTCTGTGGTTTATTTAATTCATGGTCATGTCACACAATAGTAGATACACTAGATCTCTTTAAATTCTAATAATTACTACTGTAACTTATCTTGGTAATAAAAATCATATCAACAACTCCAATGAAGATGGGTGAAGATAATGCTCTAATAAAGACGAAGTGAAAATGATCAAAGTGTTAGACTATATCATAAAATAAATTTTTGGGTTGAGAGAAAAGTCTTTATTGTTGAGAGATAATTAAACATAATGCCACAAATTTTTAAATAATAAAGGGTATTTTTAGTAACGGTATCATCTACTGAAAAAAAAAAAGTTAAAATGTGTTTGTTCTTAATTCTCATCTACAAACAGTATTATTTAATAGAATGCCTATTTCTATTTATTTTTTTAATTTATTTCTTTAATTTTCTATTTTTTCTATATTAAGGAATATTTAAAATATAATAAATTAAAAGAAATAGGTAATGCATATGCCAAAGAAGATATGCTAATTTCCCTGCTTACAAAACAAAGCAAAAAATTGCTTCAAAAGATAAGTTACGAGTTTAGTTGACTCTAGTCTTGATAATTGTATTATATCTACTTGAGTTTTGGGTTAGAGACCCTCAACCCCAACCTGCTTAAAAGGGTATTTTAAGTAAAGGCGTCATCTATTGAAAAAAATTATTTATTTTTTGTTTATCTCTTTCATTTTCTTTATTTTTTCTATATTAAGGAAGATTTAAAATATAATAAAGTAAAAGAAAATGGGTAATGCATATGCCAAAGACAATATGTTGATTTCCCTGCTTAAAAAAAAAAACAACAAACAAATTACTACAAAAAATAAGATAGGAATCTAGTTGACTCTAGTCTTGATAATTGTATTGTATCTATTCAAGTTTTGGGTTAGAGACCTTCAACCCTAATCTGATTTAAATTAGAATTGTATTAAAACTTCTCTAACCCTAACCCAATCTAGACTATTTTTCAGTTGACTTGACACAATCTAAAGTAACTCAAACTCATCCATTGTTTCCACTAGCCTGAATGTTTTTAACATTTTAATTTGCTCTCCAATTACCTCATTATACCATTAACAAAATACACAATATCATACTCTTTTAAATGGTCTAAAATATATATGTCAAGATCTTTAAAACACCCCAACAATCTTAGTGGCTAAATCTCATTCTCACTATCCAAAAATAAAATAAAAATTTTGAATGAAAACCAAGAATAATTATAGTAAGTTCAATAATTTGGAAATACAACTATATGCAATATATAAAGATTTACAACGAAGTGATTTACATTCTTCCTTATAAGTTGTCATCTTTATTTAGTTAGTTCTCGTAATACCCCTCTCTAGATAAATACCTTTAGAGAAGAATACACATTCAAAGAAAACATGCTAACTTGTTTTACTTAAAGACCATTTAATTTAAAATTCATAACATAATAGAAATATTTCAAAACAAACACTTAAATGAGCATTAGGTAAAACTTCATAAATAAGTATGTAAAAAGTTGTCACTACATAAAACTTAAACCATGTTCTTATAGAAGCAATAAAAGTACAAAATCATAAAAACATAAATAAAACACAAAATAATAATATAGAAGTCAATCCATTCCTCATTCCATTCTCTCTCGTTGACTTTCCCTTCTTTTCTAGTTGTATAACTTATCTCCTACAAAAAAAAAATAATCACAAAGAATCAATAATTGTTAAAAACTCAATAAGTAAGTGATATATACAATACCTTAAACTTGCACACAACTTAAAATTAAACATCTTATTGTTCCTTTTAAATTAATTTGCATATTTTTTCACAAAACTAAAGTCATCAGGGCTTGTCTCTCGTCCCTTTTACGATGACCAATATGCTATAACTTATCCTTTAATCCTCATAAAAGCACAACTATTCTTTTTATATGAACTCATCTCTTCCCTTTACTTTGGTTTTTAGTCTAGACTAGGTTGGAAATTCATAGATACTCTAGCCATATAAGAAAATAAACTCTCATTGTCCTATTGTTTATGCATACAATTATCATAGAGTGCTAAAATCACCTTAAGGTGCTTATACCACCCCCTCCAAAAGTCTGACTCTCCAAATGGAAATGCTACTTGTTCTTGACTTAATCAAGGCAATAAATGGTAATTAAATAAAAAAATCTTAAAATTACCAAAATCCACCTCATGCAATAAATGTGGAATGATACTCAAAGTGTCATAAAATCAGAAGACATAAAAATACTCTATCAAGTGTGTGTGTACAAATCCAATCAAGTATAAAATCAAAATAGACAAAACATAAATCCATAAAGTCCCTTACTTGTTGCTAAAAGTGTTCAAAATTGATTAACCAAATTAACAATTTTTCAAGCAGAACCAAATTTTTGGTTTGGAAAATATTATAGACCAAAATTGAACCAATTTTATGATTAACTGATTTTGAACTGAACAAAAAATATTAATTAACCAAACCAAATTTTCAATTAACTAGTTTTGAATTGAATTTCATTTGATTATCCTATTTTATTTTTTCCCTTTTTAAAAATAAATTCAATACTTTATTAATTTCTTATTCTATATATATTTTTTAAAATTGATTTAGTTTGATTAAAAAAAATTTTTTAAATAGACAAACCGATAATTGCATTGAAAAATCAATTTTTTTTATATTCTTGAACTAGTGTCCAAATAAATTTTTGAATAAACTATTTTTGTGTTCGGTTTTCGATTCAAAATTTGATTTTGTTTAGTTACCAGATAATTTTGAACACCCTTACATGTTGCTCAATCGCTACGCTACCACCTCACAGTTGCCAATCATCTCTTAACTACAAAATCAAACGGAAAGGGTTAAGTGATAAACACTCCGTGAAAAGTTGAAAATTGTGCCTCAAGATTGTGATGACCTATATTAAGTGGCTTCCATTGAATATATGTATAAAGTAAAAAGTAGGTGATATATTATAACACCAAAGGGTACGTGTCAAGGGTATACTTCTTTATGTGAATATGATTGATGTTGAAATAATTCAAAGTGAAATAAACATCAAGAGTGATTTTTATGGTGACACACGACCATGCATGAAGAGGTCACGCCCGTGTGTCACTACCACGTCAGTAGGATAAGATGATTTCTACATAAAATTTGAATTAAGCTATATACAACTGTCTATGGCGAAGTATATACTTGTGTATGGCATTACGCAGCTTCAGTTTTAAAAAACATGTTTGCTGCATTTTAGGGATTTTTATTCCTATCCAAATCCATGAAATTTTAAAGAGAGAGAGAGACGCCTGAGATTGATTTCCAAGTATTGTCTTGACAGCTCTAGCATTCAATTTTCAGCAACGTGGTGAGAGGAAAGGTTGAGAGATGAAGACCCATTAGTCATATTGAATCCTCTCACAATAACACTTTAGGTTAATAGAGATTCTTCAACCCCCCTTTATTTAAATATTATGGATGATGGATTCAAGACTGATTCTCTGCCTTTATGATGGATGGATAGATTTTGATTACATCACATTTATTTTTTTGCTTGATGAGAAATTGTGATGAGACATGTATATGTATATAGGATTAGGTTGTTATGATAATGGGTTGCACTAGATAAGAATTTAGATGATGCAAGTTAATCAGTCATGATGCAATTGATGATATTATAGGGCCTTGAGAATGGTTGGATTCTGTTATTGCTACCAAATTGTTGATTGGTAGCCTAGGGTTAATTGTATGCTTAAATTGAGTTGTGCTATGATGTTATTGATTTAAAGAATGTTAAGGTAAGATAATAATGTTGAATTATTGGTGTGCATACTTTGGATTGCTTTTGATTTGAAAGAAAACACGTAGAGACCAAGTAAGGGTGCAAATTAGGCTTATTCGGTTGTTTTCTAGGTTCATTACATGATCGTTTGATATAAGACATATTTTGTGTATGCAAAACCCAAAAAGTGGATTAAGTTTTTCGCTGATCCGATGACTGTTAAATGTCATTGATCGTTAAGTGGTTAACTAGGGCATGAAGGTTACCCGTGTATGACTTTTACATGATCATGTATGGGGTGTAATGACTAAAATATCCCTAAAAAGTATAACGGTCAAGATAAGTTTTAAAAATGGAAAGTAGGCTATGTGTAAGAAGGGCACACATCTATGTTCATGAAGCTACACCCCCGTGTGTGGTTGAATTTGCTCATATAAGGAGAGGCCACAAGTAGATTAGGTTGTGTATGTTTAAAAAGGGATACACGCCCGTGTATCCTAGAAAATATACTCGTGTAGGAAAGGTAGAATAAAGAAAAAAAAGGAACTAGCCTAGAGGTTGAGGGGTTGTCCTGAGACTTAGTATAAAGATTCTGAGTACGCAATAATACATTATAAGCCTAAGAAATAAGATTTAAGTAAACACGTGATATGATTTGGGTGAAAGCTATAATGAGCCCAAGATGATTTGAGGCTCGAGATGCATGCATGTTAGACATTATAGGATCATTATGAAAGGGCACTATGAGTACATATTCCTACATCGCATGTAGTAGGACACATCCACGGTGGAACACTGTATTTGCAATGTGGTACTTACTCACAAAAAAGCCTAGTTGAGATTATGTTTTGATGCAGTGGAACAGAGAGAGGGCTCATGTAGCCAAGGTGTCAAATCTCTGTATGCGATCCATTCCAATCAGCCTAGTATACAACTATAGACACAAGTTCCAAATGATGAGGATTTCACCGAGAGATGTTATGATCACAACAGTTAGAAATCCATGGAGTGATTCCTTAGTGATTGAGTGGGACACAATTAACCTTAGAGATTCTATAGTCACACTAGTTAGGAAGTTAGAGAGTGGTTCCTCAAAGACTGAGTAGGTCATAGCTCTACCCCAGAGTTTTAGCATATAGCCTAGATATTCTTAGTTTAGTATGAGCACAAAGATGAGACATATGACCTATCATCATCCTAATGCGAGTTTAATGTCTGACTTCGAATGACAGAGATAATATAGGTCGAGCCAAGCGCATTTTGGGGACTATGTAAAAATTAAGAATAAAGTCTCCTACTTATTGGGTATCTCATCACTCTCTCCTATTTTTATGTGTATAAATACAAGTAATCATGATGGATATGGGATGAGCAGCAGTCAATAGGCATAGAGCTGAGTGGGCATTTCCGTCATTTTATATTTTTATCAGTTTATGTATTGATGTTTGTTTTTATGCACTTGGCTAAACATTTTTGTGACACTATGATTATGTTTATATTTTTATTATATCTTTTGTATGCTTCCAACAGTTTTCATTATATAGGGTATTTTTATAATTTTCATAAATTTTATAAATAATGTTTCCTTTTAAAGAATTTATGAGTTTTTGAAATAAATACAAGCTCAAATAGTCTAAGTAGTGACATCTCCTTCTGGAGACATTACTTTTGGAGGGGACTATCACATATATGTAAGGGTGTTCAAAAGCGGTTAACCGAACCGCTTTGCCAATTTTTTGAACCGAACCGAATTTTCGGTTTGGAAAAAATCATGAACCGAAACCGAATCGATTTAAAGATTAACCGATTTTAAACCAAACCGAAATTTCGGTTAACCAATTTTTGAACTGAATTTCAAAAAATTATCATATTTTATTATTTTTTTCTAATTTTTTGAAAATATATTCAATATTTTATTAATATTTTATTCAATTTTTTAAAAACCGGTTCGGTTCGGTTAACCGGTTTTCAAAAATAGGCAAACCAGTAACCAAACCGAAAATTCGGTTTATATATATTTTTGAACCGGTATCCGAACCGATTTTTCAAATAACCTATTTTTCGGTTCAGTTTTCGGTTTAAAAATCGATTCGATTCGGTTACCGGATAATTTTGAACACCCCTACATATATGTTGCTTGCTGCCATTGAATTTGATGTGATTATTTGGATAAACAACAAACTCCCTATATGCTTGTTATGTCGTTAATTAAGATCACCAATTTGGCCACTTTTTCTGTATCAGTTTACATTGTGTTTCGGTCATTGAAGATGTAAATTATACTTGTGGCAAGCTATTTTAATAAACACACTGCACTTTTATCATTGCAAATTGGAATAATACAATAAGAATGCAACAAAGTGTTTGTAGTTAGATCTAAATCAGCAAATTAAATTCATTAAAAGTGATATAATACTCATATTAGAAAGAAGGGAATTCAACGTTGGAGCCACAATTTCCCTTTGGAAAAACTGAACATTCTATGAAATTGGAGGCAGAAGTGTCTACACACAAATAAATCTGGTAAAGCTGGTGGTTTCCTGATTCATCGTTATTTCATTCAATCCATGGGGTGTACCCACTTCCTTCTTTTATAGCATCTTTAATGCTCTCCAAGCTATAAAACTCTCCATTTGGTTCGACTCCTATACCATCAAATATATAATCAGAAACATAAAATCTCTATATATTATATAATATACATAATGATATTTTGTAAGTATTGCATTAATGGTAGATACCTGCCGTCTTTAGAGTTTGGAGGATATCGACTTGGTTTTTTAAGTCGAGAGCAGCTTGGAAGTAATCATGTTGGTTAAGCACAGATTCTGAGCAGGTTCCATGTTTATCCCATTCATGTGACCAAAAGCTGAACCCATCGCTGCTTGGACAAGCCAGTGATGGCCAACTCTTTTCCATACTGCCCGTTAGATCTGAAATCTGTAAAATGAAAATTAGACAACTTAAAAAAGGAAAGAAAGAAAGAAACATTCGTATGATATATATATATGAAATTCAAATATAATGGTTTTTTTTTTTAGTAGAAGGATTTAAAGTTTTTTTTTTTAAATTATCTTACAGTAGGTTTGGTTGAAAAAAAATATTAAAATGTTTTAAAAACAAATATTTTTTTTTTCAAAATTTATTTCTTTAACTCTAAAAATATATATTAAACATCTTCATATTAAAAAAATATATATACTGAGATTCAATGTACCAAAAAAAAAAATTGATATTCAAATTAATTTTGTATAGTTTTTGAAAGTTATGTTTAAATCAAAAACCAAATGAGTCTCAAAAGAGTTCAAAAAAGTATTCACTTCCAGAAAGCCGAATTGTCTAATGTATGTTTTTTTGGGTAAATATAATATATCATTGGACACGATTTTGTTTACAGTTTTATATGTTCAAGCAATTTAATCAATTTTATAATGGTTTAATAAAAACATTATATTAATTAGATTTACAAAATGAAATACCTTAGATTTATCAAAGGGATTATTGGGATCACAATTTGATGGATAGGTGCCATCGTTATAATTAGGCCAGAGGCCATGAATGCTGAAGTCTGCTGCAGGTTTTCCCGAAGTTGGATAGCAGCAACTTTGCGATGTGTCACAATATGAACCTGGCCACTGTATAATAACAAAATATAAACTCAACTTGATACAACACAAAGCTAACAAAAGATTACCACTCACTTGTTGAACAAAGTAGAAGAAATCGAAGCTCTGGGAAACACAAAGAACTGACAGAGACTGAATGATTACAAGTTTGATAAAGAGAAAGCAGAATTTAGAGTTCATCTTTCCTTTTCTTTTCTGTTTTCTCTGGTAGATGAAAATGGGAGGTTGTTTAAATTATAATGAATTAAGTTCAGTTAGGCGTTAACGTGTGTAAGGAATCCCCACGCTTTTCATAATTCGGCTCATCATTGCTTTCATATTGTCTGGTGACACGATAATCCAGTTGATGCTGATGGGCAGCAGACCGTGCAAGTCAAGCAGTTAGGTTGAGAAATCGACTCAATAAAAGGTGCACCCTAAATATCTAAATTGTTTAAGCTGTTGTTTATTTAGTTGAGGCAGTGATAATCAAATTTCAAATTATAAAAACAATAATTTCAAATATAATATATAGCCAAGATTAAATTATAGTCTCTCAAACATAGAACATAACTAATTAAATATTACAAGGTTAATTATATCTCTAAAATTTTTATCTTATCCTATATCGTTAGTCTTAACTGAAAATAATTGTAAGTCTTAATATGATTGTGCTATAAAATATGACTAACTAGGTCTCTATATTTTTCATTTATGGATCAAGATTTGACTCTAATACCAAATAATAGAGATAAAAAAAAAAAAAAAAGATTTACTAGACCATTATCAATCAAGTTTAAGTTTTCTTTATAACCAAACTAATGAAGTCCAAAATCTATCATTCCAAAACTATTTAAGTATAAATATCACTTTACTCCCACTATCAAACTTCAGAGTTGATTCTCTCTTTTCCTTGGTCATTGAAAGCCTTCACTCCTGTTAGGATTCTTCACTTTGGTGGTTGGATGACTCTCATCTCTAAAGAACTCGCTCTATCTCCGTTTCAAAGAATGGGAGGGGAATATGTCCCCTAAAATCCTCACCCTTATGGAAATTTGTCCTTAAACAAGACTTGTTTACGAATGTCATGTACCGTCATACATTCTTAGGATGCATGGGTGCACATCTTTTTAATTTTTTGGCATGTCATTCCACGTTGTAGGTTAATGTACCGGTGTGACTCTTCTATGCACAATCATACATCAGGCCAAGATCATAATTGGAATTTCAATTCTAACCTTACTCAATTTGATTTGAATGCAAGATAAGGGAAAGGACTAATATGCCCGTGAAGCACGCTTGATGCTGTTATAGGATTGATTTTGTATCAATCCAAACATGAGCCAATTTAGTTTTAGATTGTTTTGGGTTAATAGGTCATATCAAAAATTACTAGCTCTATTGCTTAACACTAATTATCTAACTATGGGAAGTGTGTTTTAAAGGTGTGTTTGGTTACTAAAAACAACATGATATTTTGGAACGAAAGTGGGAGTTCAAACCCCTTGAAACTCACAAAACTTTTAGACCCATTAATTACCAAAAACTATCATAAACATTTGTTACCAGTAACTTCAACTGTAGAAGTGGATGATTTATTGTATTTGACCACTAAAATCTTTTATTTGTACCTCAGTCTATTGCAATTTATTTTCCTTAACCTTAAATTTATATAAACTGAAAAAAAATTCAAAATAATGAATAAAATGAAAAATAAAGAAGGAAGATGTACAAGCGTGACCTACACATAAGCACATGTGTACGTCTCTAGATTCTATTCATCCTTTTCAACGTACCCATCTTATTGATTCATCTACTTTTCCAACCATGCATGGCCATCCTTACTCAATAAACAATCATATATAATGTTGGAAAACTCATTGAAGCCATAGATGCATGTTTTGCTACACATCCATTCGCCGAAGAAATTGAATTTCACAGATTGTATGTATGGGCATATTATGTGTTAAAAGTGAATAACATCTTGATATGGGTTAGGCTATTGGATATAACCACTATACATATCTTTTTAAGCGATGGTAGGATAAACCTGAATAAGGTTACTGAGTCTTATAAAGGTAAATTTTAATTAGCAAAACATGTGAGAGATGTTGGGTACCTAAGTTGTTAAGCATGTTTTAGGTTGCAAAGATAAAAAGCAAAAATGTGATGGACTATATGTCTAAAGTAAACAATATCTTAATAGTAGATTAAACAATTGGACCAGGAATGTTACAATAAAGAATTGGATTATAATTATGATTTGTTACATATAAATAAAGATATTTATTATAATTCGTTAAGATTTTTTTAATCCTAGCTGCCTACCTTAGAAAGAAGGAATTCTCTCAAAAGTTCTACTCCTCATTCATGAATTCTCAATGATCTAGCAATCACTTGTGCCTCAAACAAGTCTTTCATATTGTCATATGTTTGTGGTTTCCTCTGTACGAATGAGTAGAGTCGCTACTACATTGCAGGGAGTACTGGAAGTGTTCAAAATGAATTTGAGGTGAATTCTAATTTGAAGGAGTCATCAAATGCATGTTTGCAATCCAAAATTCTTTTTTTATATGTATAACAACCCTTAGATCTTGGTGATAGGGTTTTGTGGTCCAAAAAATTTAGATCACAAAAACCCAACACATACACCTCCTTGTGCACAACCATACATAAGGCTAAAAATATGAATTCTTATTTAGATTTTAGCCCTAGGCATTTTGAGTTCGAATCTAAAGCTAAAGGAAGGACAGATATGTTCCTAGAGCGTACTTGAGGGTGTTACATTATATTTTGATGACTCTCTCTTTAAATACTTGGAAACTCGAGTGAAAACACTTAGAACTTTTATAGATAACTTAAACATTTGAGTCAATTGAACTAGATGGAAATACAAATTTGGCACCTTAGTCATGTGACTTATATACTATGCGATTTCCTTTCTCTACACACATTAGAACACCTCACTCTGAATATCCTATCATTCAGGGTAAAGTATTACTAAAATCTAGTTCGTTTGACTCAAGCCAAAGAATTTGGCTTCAAGAACTAGCATTAAATCCATGATATATCCAACAATTACAACAAGCCAAAGTTTCAAGAGAATCCATGCAAAACTGGGTAGGAAGTCATCCTACTTGGATTTTTTCCTCTTCTTCCTTAAGATTTTTGGCTATTGGAGATCACCCTAAGGCTACCAGAATTCTACCCTTTTCCACCAGTTGTCTCTTCTCCTTCCAATTCTCTCTCTTTTTCATTGTTTGAGTGAAATAAAAACTCTTAGTAATAATCGGCTTCTATAGGTGGAAATCCCACTTATTTTGGAATCTTTTTATTATTATTTTTTCTTTAATCCATACATGCATAGGCCAAACACCAAGCTCACATAATGCCTAATATGGTTTTAGCCTGATTAAAATTCTATTTTTGATTTTAACCTAAATTTGACCTTAATATGACCTAAACCCACAATTAAAATTTTGGAGAAAGGACACTAATGCCCCTAGAATATACATAAGGGTGTTACACACACTTTTGGCCTGATTGTGGGCTACTATGCTCTACTATAAGCTACTATACCCTATTACAGAATATTATGCTCTATTACGAGTAGTGTCATACTATGAGTTTATATAGAGAGAATCTTACAGGCGTCTCCTCGCAATGACCTCATGAAACATATTATATATGAGCATGCATGCATCTCAAGGCACAAACTTAACTCAGGCTCATAAGTAACTTTAACCATAACTTGTCTTTCTCTTTTACCCTCATTTTTGTATTTCACTCTCTAGGCATGACTTGGTACTACGACATACCTTATATGCCTTTGTTATCCTTATAAACAACTTTACTAATAATAAGGTTCAAGACTGACTTAATTTCTTTTACTTCTTAGATGTACAATCATACATCATAGGGCTCACAATCTTGTATTCCTATGCATAGGTTATCTACTTATAGGTAACTTTGGTCATGAATTAATGTACAGTCATGTGTGGTCGAGTGTACAAGTGTACACACCTGTAGTATGCAAAACTTCCTCATGCATAAGGTTCCTTTAATCGTGCCACTATGTATAGGCATGCATGTCTTATGCACAGGTGTACACCTTTTGCCATGAATGATCAATAATTTCTCTTTCACAATCGTACTTAAACTCTAGAAGTATAATCATTTTCTTACATTGTGAACAATTGTACACTTCTTCTATACAATCGTCCACCATGACCTAATCTATGTGTCACAAATGGTCATGCATGTCCTCCAAGTGAGCATCCATCGATCATTAAAAAAACTTAAGCTATTGCGTGTATGGATGTGTAATGGTTCATGCACGACCGTTTATGACATATAATTTGTATAGAAATATGTATGACACAATCATGACTATCCTTGGAATAATCATGCTTGTAGATCTGCAATCTTATTCTTAGGCCAATCTCTACATATTTTCATATCAAACAAAACCTCAGTACATCTTATATTTTCTATCATGTCTTATCATAAAATATATCCAAAAGTAAAGCCACAAGCAACAATCTAGTTATCAAAATAATCATTGTCATATAAGCATGAAACACACAAAAACTAGGGTTATTACATAAATTTCAATCTTTTCATAACCTTAGCCACCACACTCATCCTTGTCAAATTATACCAAAGAGAGAGAAATTATTCTCTTACAATTTTTCTCTCTCAATCTCCATGCAGACTCACCTTCTATACACTGACTAGCACTTATGAGACTCTCTAACGTCACAGAGCCTCTATGTCGATGAGTAAAGCCTCATTTATCTATCAAATGAAGCATAAATTTATTCAAGACAAATTCAAAGTGAAAGAGCATCTAAAAGCAAGTATAACTTTCCTAACACATAGATTACATGTATGATATGCTCTTGATCCTAAGGCAAATAGTCATTTCAATCCAAAATTTTATTTTTTCTACTATGTTTATTTTATTTGGATACATAAAAAACTAACCCTTCACACTTTTCCTTGTATTACTAAGTCAAATTAGTTTTTTATTAAACATTATTCAAATGTTATATTTAATATTTAGTTACACAAGTGCTTTTAAATATTATTATAATATAATTTATCAATATGAGTGCTAGATCAAACAATCCAACCATTTATTAACCCAAGCCACTATCCACCCTTTTCAAAAGGTCATGCTTTGGATATGAAAGTAGACATGATAGTGCGTTGGGTCAATTTTAGCATGAGTCATCATGCCTACTAGTTGTGCCAAGCTCAAAGCCCACAATCACAAGCTTTCATGCAGGTCAACCCAAAAAAATACAAGACACATGCACGACTCTATAAATATATGGTCGGGTTGTGTCGTATTGACCCTTAATAAGCCATCCTCAAACCTTTACCGACCCAACACATTAATTTTGAAAAAAAAATAATTTTTTTATTAAATAATTTTCAAGATTATGTTTTCTAATAAAAGAAAATATGTTAAAAAATTAAATTATGATTCCAAAGAAGAAAAACTTATTCATAATGGGTGAATTGAATTCTCATGATTAATCTCACCAATATGAAATCCAAAATTTGAGTTTGGTTGAAACTTCTAATTTGCTTATTCTTTCATATGTGACACACTTTTACATTTTACACTCTTGCAAAAGTGTTTCACATTTAAAAAAATAAAATCACTAATTTCATTTATCCATTATAAATAAATATTCAATATCATGTTCCAACTATACTTAAATTTTAGTTGTTTCACATATATAAGATTAATCCAAAGAACCCAATTTTTTTTTAAGTCTAAAACGTTGATCTCTTATAAAAACTTATAATTTTTTTATTTTAATAATTATTTTATTTTTTAAAAAAATTGGGCGTAATATCATGTTGGGTCGAGACAGCTGGGAGCCTGAAAGCTAAGCCTGTGGCACAAGCTGGTCAGCCTACAGGGTTGGCATGGCTCACCACAATGGTGGGTTGTGTCTGCCCAAGCCCTGCAAAAAATAGAGGCTTGGGCCATTCCTTGGGCTGGCACGACATCTTTAGTCTGCCTAAATAAAACATTGCAATCACCAAACCCAAGATAAAACAGTCAATCACAAAACCCCATCCAAATAATATAACCACATTCAACAACGTTTAGGGAGAAAAGGAAAAAAGATTTTAAAAAAAAATCATCAAAGAAGTTAAGCTTCCCGTGCTCAGTAGCATCAAATTTCCAGGGTTTGACAACTAACAAGCTCAGTAGATCTAGCGCACCTTGTTGCAATTACCTTCCAAGGGTCTGTATAAGATTCTACAGTTGATTCAGCACATTCATCTAAAGAGTCATGTAATGAAAATGATGAAGCTGATGATAAGGAAGATAAATGTTTTTGTACATTAGCCTGCAGGACTAAGATATTGTGATTGGCATCCTTGGTGAGCACATGAAGCCTTTTCTGTAAACCGGCAAGTAGATAAGGAGACCCTGAATCCATAAATTCTAGTATAGGAACATCACCAACCACAACTTTCCAAGTATCATCTTGGAAATCATATACCTTGATCCTTGGACTTTCAAGTGCACCAGAATGATCTAGTGCATACAACTCACCTTCCACTGTGACACTCAATTTTGTTCCAGCCTGTCTGATAGGCCAACCCTCACCCATCCCAACTGGGATTTCATCCCATGAATTCTCATCTGGGTCATAAATCTCTCCTCCGATGTCAACAAAAAAAGGCCAGAAATATAAACTCTGAGGCACATACAATTTTCCTCTATAAGCTGTCATTCCTGTAGCGATGGGCTTCAATAAATCAGCCAGAAAGGCTGTAGGTATATCCTGAGCTTTTGAAAATGGCATACTTGGTATCTGGGACCATAAACCTGTATGAGGATCAAAAACTTCAGCAGACTGGAGCGGGGTCAGCCCAGCACGGCCCCGAGTAACCCCTCCAACAACATAAAGCTTGTTGTTTATGACTCCTGTCTTACAATAGGCTCTACCAATTGACATTGGACTGACTTCACTCCAGGAATTCATAAGAGGATCATATCTCCAGACAAGTCTTAAGGCTAGAGCTCCAGAGAATCCCCCTAAAACATAGAGGCAACCACCAACAGCCCCAATAGCACACCCACATAATGACATCCCATCTGGTGCATCCTTCCTCCTGAACCAGCCCCTGAGAACATCAGCAATTTTGATACTTGAGCCCACTGCATTCCACATCTGAAGCGCCGGTAAAACCTTCCTCGATTCATCTTGAAAAGCAACACCAGGTAGTGGCGGCAACCTTTGCCATCTTCCAGACAAGGGATCCAAAGCTAACCAGGAAAGCCTGCCATCATCCTCCTTCGTTAATAAATACAACCATTCTTCAGTTGTTCCTAGTTCCTTTCTCAGAGTAAACAGTTCACGGCTCATAACAGCAGCTTTCCAAGCCCGCGAAACTAATCTTACATACAAGTAGTATATTCTCGGAAGTCTAGCTAGAATTTGAAGCGATATCTCATCGGGAAGACTTGGAATCAATCTTTTGGTTTCTTCAGAAAAGCTTGATGATAGTCTCTGCCTCTTACAACTTTCATTTGGCAAAATCTCGCTTGCCCCTATCCTGGAACTATTTCTGCTAAATACACCACCCATTAAAACCCTAAAACTGGTAGAGTCAGCTTTGTTACATAAGCTGTCAACATCGAAGGCAAGGAATACATCTCAGAATTCAATTTTGCAAAGAAAAACACAATTTATTTAACCATAATTAATAGAAATCCTATATTTTAATTTCTAATATCAGATTTCACTTTCTTTACTGCGACTTAACCGAATCGAATGTTTGAATGAAACTAAAAAGAATAATTCCCAATTCACGGACAATGAAATAGAAAACGAAAAAAAAAAAAGGAATAATAAGATAATTATAAAAAAGTAACCATTGTAAGCGTTTAAAGGGATAAACCTGAAATGAAACTCTGTTTGGTTAAACGGAAAATCTTTCCGCTGAGAAGCGTAATCGTTTGTGGATCATGAAACTGCCAGCGTCGCAGCGACGAAGAAACCCAAAATCAATACTAAACCCACAATTTATTTATTTATATAGTTTATTTTATCTTTTATTTTTTTTATTTTCTAATGTTTTTTTAAGTTGAGGCTAGCGTAACTTGCACAGCAGCATACCCACGTCACCTACCCACGCCTACATTTTACACTGTACGTTTTCCTTAGAGTTATTTAACTATATGGCAAACTACTATTTTCTTAATGAATAATATTATGTGTATCTATTTTTTATATATAATTTATATATATAATAATATGTCATTATATAATTAGATAATTTTAAAATATGTGTCATTATATGATAAAGAAACATCTAATCATATGATAATATCTCATCTGTATATATAAATTATATACTAAAAATAGATATATATAATTTTATTGTTTCCTAATCAAGTTACGATGAAATGATAAAAATTTTTATCTTTTAAATTTAAAAAAAAAATTAGTTTTTCAACCATTATTAAAATTAATAGTTAGTTTTAATAATTTATAAGTATTTATATTATATTTTTAATTATTATAATAAAATTTGTATCATTCACACAATTAAATATTATAAATAAATTATATTTTAATTTAGATATTATTTTTTAACTTATTTTATCTCATCCTAAGTAAATTTAAAAAGTAACTATATTAAAATTGATATAAATTAGAGATAAAGATATATTTAATAATAATTTTAGGATAAAATGTTAATTAGCTTGATTTTTTTTTGTATTTTCAACGATTTTTATAAAAAAATTAAAAATTTTCATTTTAATATTATGGAATAATAATAGTTTATTTAATTTTTCAATTTTCATTATTATCATATTTCATAATATTTTAAAATTATTAGTCTTATCATTTAAAATTTAATTATAGAGACAGATTTGAGCTAAATTGAGTTCTAACAACTAGAGAAGAAGAGAAAAAAGGAAAAGTTATATAAAAAAAAAAAAACTAATTAAAAAATCATAGAAAAGAAAAATATATTAGTGACTTAATCAAATCGAATGAAGGTTACCACAACTTTAGTTTGATTTATTCGAGTCAAACGTCAAACAAAGCCGAATTGGCTTGACTCAAATCCACTGTTACCTTGTTGCACTCAAAATGTTGATTTAACAATATTTCTATAGGGTAGCTTGGCCTTTGTGCATTTCAGTTTTACATAATTATCTCATATAACATTCACACAAAGATAATATCATAGTGTTATCAAAATCACACTAAATCATTAGGTTTACCAAATTCAACTAGGATTTGGTTCGGTTTTTAGGTAAGTGTTGACTAATTTGGGACTTACAAAACCCGATAAAATTTGGTTAATTGGAAAAAAATTCTTTAAACAAAGAAACTCGGTTTAAAAATTTACTGTTTACATACTTTATTTAATATTAAAATTAAAAAACATCAAAAATTCAAAATTCAAAAGACCTAGAATTATAGTTAAACTTCTCTCCAAACTCAAAAGTCAAAAGTGAAGAAACTCTTCTTACTTCTCAAATCTCAAACTAAAAAGCTCAACATCCAACCCTATGATTTTCATTCGGTAAAGGTAAATGAGGCGTCAAAGTTGCCTCCATTATCCTTCTTTAATTTGCAGTGGATATTCTTTTCTGTTTTGGTATATATTCCGTTTTGTTAATTTTCTTTTTTCTTTTTTGTTAGTGTTTGATTTTGTTTTATTGTAGGATATGATACCATTTTTCTTATGGTGTGATCAACCCGAGAAGCTTGGAGAATCGATTGAATTTGACTTTTGGAACTTTCTCAAGTCTGAATTTTTCATTTGCTTAAAGCCAAAGGACTAATTCCCACCCAAAGTTTATTGATTTTTTAAGTTATTACCTTTTTAACTAAAAAAATCTTATTTTCTCACTTATAGATGGTTAAAGTTAACGAAACTCTAACCCCTTAAAATTTTATCTTCTTTTCTCCCTTAAACTATAAAAACTAACAATTTTTCTCTAGCCAAGTTTTAAAAAACAACATTTTCCCCCTAGGGTTTAGTTTTCAATTTCGGCTACATCTTCAATGCCATCACTAGCAGTCTCTTCCTCCCGACACTTGCTCTTCCTTCGATGGTGTCTCTCTCGTCATCTCTCCCTTCTTTAACCAACTATTCAAGTGGAGAAGATGAAGCTTGTCGTCTTCTCTAATGAAGACAAGGGATATCGCCTTCATCTAGAAAGACAGTTGTCTCCTAGAAAAGGATGAGTCATCTGGAAGAGGAAGATGACTCATCTTCTTTTGGGAAAATGATCGTCTTCCCAAACAATTTGTCTTCCTAAAAGAGCAATGCATGATCGTTAGAGAGAGAAGAGATGATGAGGTAGACCATTGGAGGAAGAGGAATCATTAGAAGAGAGAAATCGTTAGAGATGGCACTGGAGGAAGTGGCCAGATATTGAAATTAAACCCTAGGGGGAAAAGTGATTTTTTAAAACTTGGTCTAAGGGGGAAATTGTTATTGTTTAGGGTTTAAGAGGAGAAAAAGAGATAAATTTTTAGTTTATTTTTAATATTATAGATAAAATTATGATTTTACCCTTAAAACTAACATATTTAATAGCCTATGAGTAATTAAATAGAATTTTCAAAATTAAAAGGTGGAAATTTGGAAAAAAAAATATTCTTTGGATGGGAATTAGTCCTTTGGCCTTTGCTTAACAATAAAGTACTGGTTCTAGTTTTGTTTACCCGTGCTAAAATATGAGGTTTTATTGGCTTGTGAAACTTGGTCATTTATTGCTTTTATTTGCTTTGTTAAAGTTGACAACCTAACGTTAGTTGAAGGCATTTCATATCTCACTTGCTTAATTGTAGAATTGGTTTTGCTTATGTTTTCTTTGCTAAAAAACTATGTGGTTTTGTTGGCTTGCGAAACTTTATCATTTACTATTTTTGTTTGCTTAAAGAATTTTTTTTTTTTTTTTGGCTTTGTTGAAGGTATTTCATATCACAATTCACAACTTCGTTAGTTGTTTCTTTTATATAACTAATTTATAAAAAAGTTCTGAAAAAACTCAAAACAAGTGTTGCATTTCTTTAATATTTTTTTATATATAAATAGTCAAATCCTTTCCTCTATCTAAACTATCAACAAAAATATGTCATTTATTTGATAATTATATCAAAATGGGGCAATTGAACAATAACTAGTGATTAGCTTTTAATCAGTAGTTCATTTTAAGTGTAAATTTTTGTAGCTTATATTATATAATTATGCTAAATCAAGTAAATCCCATCTATGTCATTAAACTTACATGTATGTTGATTATAACAAAAACTTATTGTAATTAAATTTTTGTTTTTGTAATTGAACACAATGAAGGTTGTTAACAAACCTTCTTGTAACCCTATTTACGTTTATTGGTCTTTTGAGGAATTGAAATTTGGAAGAGGTTACGCTACTGAAACTGTGAATTCGTTGTAGGGTTTTAAAACACTGATAACTGGCAACGTAATGAAATTAAAAATTTAAAAATCATAAAATTGTAAAACCCTAACCAGGATACCTATTTTAAAACATATTTAACATGAACATTCAAAACAACCATAAGGTGTTTTTGGCGGCTCCTTCAAGTCTTCACGTGGCAAAGAAACAAATGTTATCCAATCTTCTTGAGGCGTCGTCCTAGTATCCACGTGGAGCACAAACACGGGAGGTTGTCTAGGAAGAAGGTTGATAGGGCTCCTATGTTGGATGATCGGTGTGTTTACAAGAAAAGAGAAATTTAGGAAAAACCAAGGCGGCTACTAGGGTTCTTTATTGTATGTAGTTATTTTGTTATGTTAGATTTTAATTAAGTCACACCTATAATTTGTGTGTGCAGGAATCTGTGTCTCATTAGAATTTAATCCAACAACATCTCCATCAACATATGTGTACGGGTGGCACACTTGCACTTATTAAACTATGCACTAAGGACACAAAAAAGTGCCACCTGGTATGTCACATGCATTGCATGGTTGGACAAGGCTTGTCTAGTTGTGTCATACATGTTAATTTTGCATAGTGCCAAATAACATTATACACACCAAGTCAAACTTGGTCAAAGCATGGTCACCCAGATTCTCTCTTTCTCTAAACACTAGGATTGTCATCAAACGATCATTGCCTATAGGTTTGAATTAACCCTTATATGCGTATGACCTATAAGCTCTATATTGAACCTATAGTGTCAGAATTTGGATCAAATTCAGACATTGACCAAGATTGGCCTTTAGTAAAGCGTCATGACCATCTAGATGACAAGTGTCAGCGTACATCTCTTAAGTTTTTACAACATCATAGTTATATGTAATTCAATCTTTTCATCAATCAATATCTCTCGAGGTTGAGACATAGAAATGTGTTTATCTTAATGGTTCCTCTATATGAACTGATACACATTAATGACTTACATGGATTAGTTTATAACTTTATCCTATTATGACCACAAATTCAAGCAACCATGAATGTCATACATATTCTCATGTGAGATATCTTCTTCTATGCTCAAGAGTAATGAATCATTTATTGATTAATCATAACCTCCATGCATGTCATGATATGGTCGTACACTATGATACGAACCCCACCTATATCAAAAGTAGAACCTAATATCCAATTTTGATTCGTTGCCTAGGATCGTTCAAAGTAATGGTAAAAGTAATTAATGGAAGTAAAACCCTTTGTTTATAAAGAAACAAGAACCTTAGTTATTAAAAGATGTATGTTACACAATTTTAAAGATTAGGAATAAACTTTGCAATTGATATGACAAGATAAAATTAGAAAACAATACAAGAGCTTGTAGAGTTTTCAAAGAATAAAATAAAGAAAAAAAATTTTCTCTCATTTGATTAAATTTTAAATTTGGATAACAAGACTAATTATTACTTCTCTAAGGCTTCCGAATACACTTATTTATAGAGAAACAAAAACTCTTTCCAACAAGTATAAGGCAACTAAAGCTTGGTGGAAAGGAAACAAAATAACTTCTTAAAACACTCCTAATTGAATTTGGCAAATATAGATTATTTAGCTACCAATTAACTACTAATTAGGCAACAAAAAAAAAAAAAGAAATATTCTCCTAACCCTATAAGGCAGGCAGAATTTAAGGAAAGACAACTAAAACAAATCCTAACTAAATAACGACTCCTATATTTTTGGGCAACTAAGGAAGAAGTTTGAATGAGTTAATTCTTGAATCTTTAGGAATCTTTCTTGAAATCTTCTAGCATCTTCTTGAATATTCTTAATTCTCAAAAAAATTTTCTTGAAATCTTCTAGGATCTTCTTGAATATTCTTCATTAACTCCAAAAAAAATGAACAAACAAACTAAGTAGCTTTAAAATAGGAAATTAAGCTAACTAGCTTGTAATCTTCAAAATGCATCTCCAAAGGACTAAAATGGTTTGAATCCACATGCTTGCTCATGATATGAAGAACAAATGAATTTAAAGCTTGTTTGAACCTCTTCGCCCTTGCTCTTTGGTGATCCGTCGAAACCTCCAAAAATTATACTAATTTTTACTATCAACAAAATTTAAATTGTAGTGTGACAGTGAAAACCAGGTCGAATCCCAAGGGAAATTTTATTATAAACTTCCTAGAAAAGAAAACCAATATTGAGAGTGAGGTTTTTATATATATGTATTTTTTTTTAATTAAGAGTTTTAAAAATAAATAAATAAATAAGAAAACCAATCCAATTACAGTAATCCAATTCAAGGGTTAAACATCCATTCCATAAATTTGATTGATCATAGAAGTGAAATAATCATCTTTAATTCAAGCAAATAAATTCGATTTCCTTTAAAGCTAAAAGAAATTAAGACATTCAATAGTAAAATTAACTGGAAAAAGCTTTCAATCAATTCCTTATCATAAAACAATTTTAATATTGAAAGAAGAATTCTCATTCATTCAATAAAAGCCGTAAAACAGAGAATGTCAATTTATTCCAAGCAACCATTCAAAAGCTTAAATGATTCAACTTGTTTCATTTCTTCCTAGTAAATTAACATGAAAAACGAAGGTAACCAGTTAATTCACTTTGCCTCTTACTCTAATTCCTAACAACAATTACGGATTGAGATGAACTAGAAAGCATATATGCAATCTCAAACCAATTCAACAAGCGAGAAATAGTAATTAATTGCATAAAATTGAATTAAGAAAGAAACAAATACTTGAATACAAAGAATTACGAATCACAACTTTACTTCTCACAACCGATGATGGAGATAGAGTCGTCCCCTTGAACCGAACTATAAAACTAGCCGTTCATTTTCCAAGAAGAAATTGTAGAGAGAAAAAAAACAATACATAACATGAAAGTTGCCTCCCCCTTTTTTCTCTATTTAACGTAAAAAAAAAACATTTTAATGATAAGATATCAAGGCTAAAAAAAAAAGGAATTCAATTATTTGACAGATTCCCTCCCCAATTTAACCAACTTCTTTTCCAAATTGGATTGTAATTAGGCTCCTCTTTGATTGGCCAAAGTGTAATCACTTGATAAGATTTTCCAATTTGATCTTCTTGCCTTGATTAGTCTCTTAAGATATATCCAATCATAATCTCTGATTTTGCTCAAAATATCTTCAGTTTTGCTCCAAATCTGCTCAAATTAATCTTTCAACCTGCTTTCTGATAAACCATAGAAAATAATACTAATAAGCTGACAAATTAACAACAAAAGCTAAGCAAATCATGACATAAATATATGCAAATAATGAATTTATCAAATCCCCCCACACTTAGCTTTTGCTCGTCCACGGGCAAACTCAAATTTAAACTTTTTTTTTTTTTCAAAATTTTGTAATGCCATCAACAATCGAATTCTCAAAACATCATAACACTTCATAAACAACATTCTAAGCAATCTTAAAATTACTTACCAAGTATTTTCGCTTGAAAATTAAAATAACTAAATACGGAGACCTTACAGAAGTAATCACTCAACTCTTATGTGTTGAAAGGTTAGTGTTTCGCTCAAATTCCTTCCATTGGAAATGTTCTACCATAAGCTTGCATATCTTCTCATTCTCCACCACTTAGATTACATGCATTACACAAATCATAAGGTCTTTCCAAGGGTTGTAATGGGGTTAGGGTCAAGGTAGGAATTATTTGGTAAGGTAGCTTAAAAGCCATTGAAACCTAATGAGCAAAAGTTCATCAACTCAATCTCAAATATATCAAACAAACGCTCCACCAAGCAACCCTTAAATTTGACTACTAACTTTAAAGCCATCTGAAACTCTTTCATTGGAAAATAATAGTTCAAAAGAGAAATTTTCATTCTAAACAAGGAAGGATCTTTCACCTTTTATATCACCACCCCTCACTAAAGTTTTTTTTTTTTTTTAGTACTTTTTTTTTCTCTTTTTTTTTCTTTCTCCCTCCTTTTTTTTTTTTTTTACGACTGCATTCCCATACATATAATAATGAACAATGCTCACTGGTTCTATAGCTTGGGTCAGATATATATATATATATATATTTTTTGTTTTTTTTGTTTTTTTTTTTTGGGTTAAGGTTTGTAATGTGGATTTTCAATCAATAAAAAGTCCATACAGCTCAAAAGTGTTTACCAAGAGAAAATTAATCCAAGGGTAAGCTATTAGGCTCGGCTCAAAACAAAAAAAATTGCCTTAATCATGTTCATGCCTGCATGTATCAATGTGGTCTAGGAAAGAATCAAGGCAAGTTCTAGAGAAACCAA
>NC_058140.1:7622987-7676673 GCF_011075055.1 Mangifera indica
TCTCAAGTTCGGGTGGTCTCTCCAACCAGGATTGTATTGATTTGCATAAGGATCATACTTCCTTGGTTGATTAACAAACCCGTTTACTGCATTTACTTGAGGAATCGCGTCTTCTTGTAGTTGTGGGCACATATCAGTGGAATGTTCTTGAACTGAGCAAATACCACATACTCTGGAATTCTGAACCTGTCCTAAAGCAACTTGTCTAACAAGAGAGGTTAGTTCTGAAAGTTGAGTCTCAATATTAGAAATTCTTACCTCATTTACCTTTTTAAGCGTATGGTCTATCCTTACTCCAAATTGCTGCGAGTTGGCTGCCATTTTCGAGATTAAAATCTCTTGCTGCCTCAGGTGTCTCTTCCACAAGTGCTCCTCCACTTGGAGCGTCTATCATGTTTCGATCCATAGGCAATAGTCTTTCATAAAAATACTGCAACAATAACTGATCAGGAATTTGGTAGTGTGGGCAACTCGCGCATAGCTGATTAAATCACTCCCAATACTCGTACAAAGTCTCTCCATTGTATTGACGGATCCCGCTAATTTCCTTTCGAATTGTTCCAGCTCTTGAAGCTGGAAAGAACTTTTCTAGGAACTTCCTCTTCAAATCATTCCATGTTCTTATTGATCCCGAAGGAAGGTAGTAAAGCCAGTCTTTTGCTTTGTCCGCCAACGAGAATGGGAAAGCTCTCAATTTTATTTGTTCCTCCGTCACTCCTTGTGGCTTCATAGTTGAACAAACTACATGGAATTCCTTCAGGTGTTTGTGGGGGTCCTCACCTACAAGGCCATGAAAGGGAGGCAACAAATGAATCAGTCCCGATTTTAATTCAAAAGCTACATTAATATTAGGAAATTCAATGCATAAAGGTTGTTGGTTCATGTCAGGAGTTGCTAACTCCCTTAGTGTCCTTTGTTCCTCCATTTCCTCCTCTTCAAAAACTACTTCTTCATCACTTTCAAAGCCACTACTGCAAAGTGTTGAGGTTTGAAGGTTGTCCTCTTGTCTTTTTGCCTTCCTATTCGCCTTTGCTGTTTTCTCAATCTCTGGATCAAAGATTAGCTCACCTGTACGAGAAGATCTTGGCATAAATCAGTTCACTATTAAAGGAAATTTAAATAAAAACTTCCCCGGCAACGGCGCCAAAACTTTGGTGATCCGTCGAAACCTCCAAAAATTATACTAATTTTTACTATCAACAAAATTTAAATTGTAGTGTGACAGTGAAAACAAGGTCGAATCCCAAGGGAAATTTTATTATAAACTTCCTAGAAAAGAAAACCAATATTGAGAGTGAGGTTTTTATATATATGTATTTTTTTTTTTAATTAAGAGTTTTAAAAATAAATAAATAAATAAGAAAACCAATCCAATTAAAGTAATCCAATTCAAGGGTTAAACATCCATTCCATAAATTTGATTGATCATAGAAGTGAAATAATCATCTTTAATTCAAGCAAATAAATTCGATTTCCTTTAAAGCTAAAAGAAATCAAGACATTCAATAGTAAAATTAACTGGAAAAAGCTTTCGATCAATTCCTTATCATAAAACAATTTTAATATTGAAAGAAGAATTCTCATTCATTCAATAAAAGCCGTAAAACAGAGAATGTCAATTTATTCCAAGCAACCATTCAAAAGCTTAAATGATTCAACTTGTTTCATTTCTTCCTAGTAAATTAACATGAAAAACGAAGGTAACCAGTTAATTCACTTTGCCTCTTACTCTAATTCCTAACAACAATTACGGATTGAGATGAACTAGAAAGCATATATGCAATCTCAAACCAATTCAACAAGCGAGAAATAGTAATTAATTGCATAAAGTTGAATTAAGAAAGAAATAAATACTTGAATACAAAGAATTACGAATCACAACTTTACTTCTCACAACCGATGATGGAGATAGAGTCGTCCCCTTGAACCGGACTATAAAACTAGCCGTTCATTTTCCAAGAAGAAATTGTAAAGAGATAAAAAACAATACATAACATGAAAGTTGCCTCCCCCTTTTTTCTCTATTTAACGTAAAAAAAAAACATTTTAATGATAAGATATCAAGGCTAAAAAAAAAGGAATTCAATTATTTGACAGATTCCCTCCCCAATTTAACCAACTTCTTTTCCAAATTGGATTGTAATTAGGCTCCTCTTTGATTGGCCAAAGTGTAATCACTTGATAAGATTTTCCAATTTGATCTTCTTGCCTTGATTAGTCTCTTAAGATATATCCAATCATAATCTCTGATTTTGCTCAAAATATCTTCAGTTTTGCTCCAAATCTGCTCAAATTAATCTTTCAACCTGCTTTCTGATAAACCATAGAAAATAATACTGATAAGCTGACAAATTAACAACAAAAGCTAAGCAAATCATGACATAAATATATGCAAATAATGAATTTATCACTCTTATCATTAGACCTTCATAAAACAAAAGATCATTTGACTTGCTTGGCACCTTGATTGCATCATTCCTCCCTTCCTCGAGATGATTTGTCCTCGAATCAATACTTTCATCAAAATCAAAAGGAGACAAATCAGCAACATTAAAAGTAGTACTAACACTATACTTACCAGACAAATAAATCTTGTAGGCATTGCCATTAATGCATTCCAACACTTGGAAAGGTCTATCTCCATGAGGCAATAACTTAAAACGCTTTTGAGTTGGAAAACGTTCTTTGTGCACATGCACCCAAACTCAATCACCAGGTTCAAATACAACACGCACATGCCCTTTGTTAGCTTGCCTTACGTATGTCTCATTCATGCGTTCAAGATTGGCTCATACTTTTTCATTCATTGCCTTCACAAATTCCAGCTTCTTTTTGCCATCTAGATTCATTTATTCACTCATAGATAAAGGAATTAAATCTAGAAGACTCAATGGAATAAAACCATAAACAATTTCAAAAGGACAGAAATTAGTAGAAGAATGTACACTACGATTATAAGCAAACTCAATATGTGGCAAGCTATCTTCCCAAGACCTCAAATTATGCCTAACCATAGTTCAAAGTAATTGAGACAAAGTTCTATTAACTACTTCAGTTTGCCCATCAGTTTGTGGATGACAAGTGGTAGAAAACAAAAGTTTAGTACCCAATTTACCCCACAAAGTTTTCCAAAAGTAGTTTAAAAACTTAACATCTCTATCACTCACAATTTTTTTAGGCATACCATGTAAACACACAATTTTTTTAAAGAACAAGTTGGCAATATGTTGCGCATCTTAGTTTTATTACATGTTATAAAGTGAGCCATCTTATTATATTGAATCATGCCCACGCCTAGTCCTACGTAAACCAATCACAAAATCCATGGAAATATCAATCCAAGGTGAACTAGGTATGGGTAGAGGCATATACAAACCATGTGGTTTTAACTTAGACTTAGCTTGTCTACACACAATACACTTATCACAAATTCTTGCAATATCCTTTTTCATGTTAGGCCAATAAAAGTGATGATATAAAACATCCAAAGTCTTAGTTACACCAAAGTGACCCATCAAGCCACCTTCATGTGCTTCACGTACAAGCAACTCATGTATGGAACAATTAGGCACACACAAGCTATTGTCCTTAAACAAGTACCCATCATGCCTATACAACTTTTCTAAAGCAACTTTCTAACATGCATGATAAACACTACTAAAATCACTATCATTCACATACAACTCTTTGATGTATTCAAAACCTAGCAATTTGGCATCTAAAGTAGCAAGTATAACATACCTTTTTGAAAGTGTGTCGGCCACTATATTTTCTTTACCTTGCTTATATTTGATGACATAAGGAAACGAATCAATGAATTTACTCCACTTGGCATGTTGCTTGTTAAACTTGTTTTGTCCTTTCAAATGGTTCAAAGATTCACGATCGATATGTATCACGAACTCTTTAGGCCATAAATAATGTTGCCAAGTTTCCAAAGCTCGAACTAAAGTGTACATCTCCTTGTCATAAGTTGGATACTTCAAGCTTGCACCATTCAACTTCTCACTAAAATAAGCAATTGGTCGTCTATCTTGCATTAAAACGGCTTCAATTCCTCAACCTGAAACATCACATTCAATCTCAAAAGTTTTTGAGAAATTAGGAAGAATAAGTAAAGGAGCAGAAATCAACTTATCCTTGAACATATTAAATGCTTGTTCTTGTGCAGCTCTCTATTTAAAACCAATACTCTTCTTGATCACCTCGGTCAATGGCGTAACAATGGTACTAAAGTCTTTTACAAATCGCCTATAAAAGCTGGTAAGGCAATGAAAACTTTGAACATCACTAATACTCTTTGATTGCCTTGACCTTTTCTTCATCTACCTCAATTCCTTTTGCACTAACAACAAAGCCTAAGAAAACAAGCTTATTTGTGCAAAAATTACACTTTTTGAGGTTAGCAAACAAACACTCTTTACACAATACTTCCAAAACCATGCACATATGCTCAATATGCTTTTCAAAAGATTTGCTATAAATGAGTATATTATCAAAATAGACAACCACAAACTTTCCAATAAAAGGACGCAAAACATGGTTCATTAATCTCATAAATGTGCTAGGTGCATTAGTTAAACCAAATGGCATGACTAACCACTCATATAAACCATATTTTGTCTTAAATGCAATTTTCCACTCATCTCCCTTTTTCATGTGAATTTAATGATAACCACTTTTCAAATCAATTTTAGAGAATATAACAGCTCCATGCAACTCATCAAGCATATCATCTAACCTAGGAATAGGATGATAATACTTTACCTTTATCTTGTTGATGACACGACAATCAACATACATTCGCTAAGTGTCATCCTTTTTGGGTACAAATAGAACGGGTATAGCACACGAGCTCATGTTTTCTCTAATGTAACCTTTGCCCAAAAGTTCTTCAACTTGCCTTTGCAACTCTTTGGCTTTCTCAGGGTTGCACTTATATGCGGGTCTGTTTGGAATTGTAGAGTCAGGTATGAGATCAATTTGATGTTCAATCCCCCTAATTAGCAATAAACCACTAAGGATTTCCTCGGGAAACATATCTTGAAAATCCTACAAAAGAGAAACAAAAGAACTGAGCAAAGAAGGGTTAAGGTCATTAGTGTTAAAGCAAGATTCTTTATAAACAAGCATAAGAATAGATTGGTTTAAAAGCAAAGCTTTCCTCATATCTTTTCCTTTTGCATAAAAACTTGTTTTTCTCTCATGTTTTTCCACTCTTGTTACACTCAACTCCACTTTTGCATACGTTTCACTCTTTTTTTCATTGCGCATCCTCTCATTAGACTCTCATTTTTCCACTCTTGACTCACACCACTTATTGTTTTTCTCACAGTTTCCTATTTTCTTGTGCGCCTTTTCTTTTTCATACACACTATTTCTTTCTCTTTTTATTACTCTTTCCCTTTTAAACTCTTCAATCCTTTGTCTAAGGACTTTTTGGTCCTTATACACTTCCTTGGGGGTTAAAGGTTTAAGGGTTATAGGGATATCATTAATTACAAAAGAGTATCTATTAGAAAACCCATTATGAAGAACGCTTCTATCATATTATCGAGGTCGCCCCAAAAGAATGTGACTTGCTTACATAGGCACTACATCACATAACACTTCATCTTCATACTTGCCTATGGAAAATGCCACCCTTACTTGTTTATTTACCTTCACTTCTCCACAATCATTCAACCATTGTAACATGTATGGTCTATGATGTTTTAAAGTAAGTAAATGTAATTTTTCAACTAACATGGTACTAGCTACATTAGTACAACTACCCGCATCAATAATCAAACAATATACCTTATCTTGCATTTTGCATCTAGTGTGGAAGATGTTCTCATGTTACACCTCGTCCTCTATCTTGGCTTGCAAATTCATGACTCGCTTTGCAACTAGTAATTCTCCATGCATAGGACTTTGCAAAGTTTCATCTTCACTTGTATCTTTAAGCTTGGGCATCTCCAAGTCATCATCATCCTCACTTTCACTAACCATTTTGCCACCTCTTATGGTTATAGTACGCTTGTTTGGACAATTTGAGGAAATATATCCATAACCCAAACACTTAAAGCATTGTACTTCACGTACTTTCTTGGTTTGATTTTCATTCTTTTCTTTACCCTTGGCGTTCCTCTTGCCTTGGAAGCTTGGAATTTTCATCTTTATGCTTTCTAAGTTGCCATCTACCTTGGTACGCCATTCCTTCCCAAATTGGATGTCTAATCATCATCATCTTGTTCATGTCTCCCATAGATTCTAAAAATGTTTGTACTTTGCTCCTCATGATAGCTTGATTCCAACTTGTCAATTCGGTCTACCACATCTCCAATTTTGGATGCCATGTTTAGTTTCATCCTTTCCATCATTTGTTGCATGGACTTCATGAAAAGTTTCAAATCGGGTGCTCATTCCCCTTCTTGAGACATGATTCATAACCTACAAATCAAAGTTAGGATAGAAATAAAAAGAACCTCACAAAATGCTCTCTCACGTGTTTAACTCTCAATTGATGGCACTCACGCTTGTGTTTCACTCGATTTTAGGCTTTTACCCTCTAATGAGCTCACCACTCGCCTTTTACCTCTCAATTTCCTTAAACTCGGTTCTTATAGAACTAACACAGTTCTCTATATATTGTTTCCAACCACTCACCAAATCAACACAAACTTAAATTGAACCTTTTAAAATTCAAAGCAACATACCATTCCAAGAAAATAAGAAATTAAACAAGTGAACAAAACTTGACTTAAGAACAATGAAAACCCAATTTAAGGTTGTAAGAAACAAGAAAAGAAAAAAAAAATGTTCGCAATAGAGAATGGCTACTAAAGAACCAACTCAAGAACTTTGAACGATTCCACCAACCAAAATTTAAACAAATATATATATATATATATATATATATATTTATTTATTTATTTATTTATTTTATGAGAATGCGGAAACAAGAATTCAACTCACAATCACAAGATTCAAATCAAGTTAGGAACTTTGGGGGTTGTCCTAATTGTATTCGTGCACAAATTTTTTTTTTTATAATAGATGCGGACATAAGGAAGATAAACACTAAGGGTTGAATTTGATGACTTCAAACCCTTTGAACACCAAACACACAATTCAGCCCTTAAAGAAAATTAAGAAAAAGAAAAACAATTGACAACACAAGGATAGATATACCAAACCTTGAAGTTTGGCTCTGATACCAAACTGATGTGAACCCCACCTATATCAAAAGTAGAACCTAATATTCAATTTTGATTCATTACCCAGGATCGTTCAAAGTAATGGTAAAAGTAATTGATGGAAGTAAGACTCTTTGTTTATAAAGAAACGAGAACCTTAGTTATTAAAAAATGTATGTCACACAATTTTAAAGATTAAGAATAAGCTTTGAGATTGATATGACAAGATAGAATTAGAAAACAATACAAGAGTTTGTAGAGTTTGCAAAGAACAAAGTAAAGAAAAAAAAATTCCTCTCCTTTGATTAAATTTTAAATTTGGATAAGAAGACTAATTATTACTTCCCTAGGGTTGCCGAATACACTTACTTATAGAGAAACAAAAACTCTTTCCAACAAGTATAACACAACTAAAGCTTGGTGGAAAGGAAACAAAATAACTTTCTAAAACACTTCTAATTGAATTTGGCAAATATAGATTATTTAGCTACCAATTAACTACTAATTAGGCAACAACAAAAAAAAAAGAAATGTTCTCCTAACCCTATAAGGCAAGCAGAATTTAAAGAAAAACGACTAAAACAAATCCTAACTAAATAAGGACTCTTATATTTTTGGCCAACTAAGGAAAAAGTTTGAATGAGTCAATTCTTGAATCTTTAGGAATATTTTTTGAAATCTTCTAGCGTCTTCTTAAATATTCTTCACTCTCCAAAAATCTTTTTTGAAATTTTCTAGGATCTTCTTGAATATTCTTCATTAACTCTAAAAAAAAATGAACAAACAAACTAAGTAGCTTTAAAATAGGAAATTAAGCTAACTAGCTTGTAATCTTCAAAATGCATCTCCAAAGGACTAGAACGGTTTGAATCCATATGCTTGCTCATGATATGAAGAACAAATGAATTCAAAGCTTGTTTGAACCTCTTCGCCCTTGCTCTTGTCATTGGACCTTCATAAAGCAAAGGATCATTTGAATTGTTTGGTACCTTGATTGCATCACATTACCTTTATAATACCCTAGTTACAATGATACATTGGATAGTGTCAAACCATACCAATCCTTACACAAGACGATCTGATGACTTCAAGTCATAAGATTACAAGCACCTATGGTTTTCAGAAGATTTATTTCATTAACACTAGAATAACTATTCATATGAATTTCCTCTTGTAGGGTTAGTCTGATGAACACATTTACAAAGTACACCTATGTGTTACACTAAGTTGTCTGCAAATAGTTTCGATACATAAGAATTGTTGCCACCTTTTAATAAGGTCGCTTAACACTATAATAATCTTATCATCATTACATGTGCCCTTGTTCATTGTAATGTCGAGATTATAGATGTTTCTAGATTGACCATTTAATGTGTACATAAAGTTCTCACGATTAGTTGTCTAATCCCCTCGTCATAATTTTGTCATTTTAAGAGCATATTATTCACAATATCATATAAAAGGACACTTATATGAATTGAATAATAATTAATCCTTTATTAATTAATGAATGTAAGATTACAACTACAAATGTTAAATCAATTGGTTCTAAGGCACATATCCTAACAATCTTTTACTTACACTAAAGCTAATTAGTCATATATTTAATATCCAATCCAGTTACATGTCTATCATGCTTCTACTGCGATAGAGACTTTGTCAATGGGTCAGCCAAATTGTCATATATATCAATCCTCTTTATTTGTATATCATCTTGTTATACAATCTTTCAAATTAGGTGATATCATTTGAGTATGTGTTTGGACCTTTGATAAGACCGTAACTCCTTCGCTTGAGTAATTGCTCTGTTGTTGTCACAATGGAGCTCAGTTGACTTAGTGATACTTGGAACCATTCCAAGTTTAGTAACGAACTTCTTGATCCATATAGCCTTTGTTGTTGCTTCTGAAAGGGCAATGATCTATACACCCTCTAATTCTCTTGCATTTTAGTTAACATTTCCAAACATTATTTGATATTATAATGTTCCTTTCAGAGCGATACACACTAGTGTGGAAGGGTATACATGACCATGTACCCTTAACAAATTTAAATTTATCAGCTAAGATAAGAATCGCGACAAGATTGAAGGTTGCCTTGGTTGTGCAACGTAACACACGCCTCATGTATCGCATCTAGCAAGCAAAAATAAAAGTGCATTTAACCTAATCCTCTCACTTTTTTTCTCATCGCAACTACAACCAAAAGAAAGAACAATAAGAGAAGAGTCTTGTAGTCATTGGAAAAGAGCCGCGATCATAAAAAATCACCATAGCCACATAAAGACTTGCTTATTCGTCAGAAGACAAGTAAGCTAGTTTCTCCCTCTTAGCTAATCAAACATGTTTTAAAAGAATTTGAAGTTTGTAGTTAGGTACTATGATATACTTATCGAATTCTCATGATAGTATAATGATTTTGCCATGCCTGGATATGATATATGATGATGAGTTACTTGTTTTGCCATGAGTATGTTATTAGGTGATAAATACAAGTTATGGATGAAGGTTCAATGATGATTTGTGATGTTAGGTGTTTTGTGTGCATGTTTAATTGTTAGAATATGTTTAGGATGCCTAAATATGTTTATTGAGTTTTGATGTGTGATTATATAGTTGGAAGATAGTCAGAGAATCAGAAAATCCATCTGTTTTCGTAATATTTAGATTACGACATACGATTGTGTGGTATGGAACATATGCCCATGTGCGACTTTCCAAATGGACAACGTGCTTAAAAATAGGCACACAAGGGTGCACCTTAATACACACCCATGTAGTCAATAAAAAGACCATTTTACCCTTAATTCTAGTGTAATAAAGGGAAGAAGAAGAAAGAGAAAAGAATAAGAGATTTTAGTAAGAAAATGAAGCTAAATAGAACTAGAAAAAGTGCTTGACTAAGTGGAAGATGACATGAGACCCTGATTGAGTCAAATTCAGATAAAAAATTAGAAAAGTTAAAGAAAGTGGTTCATATCTAGATAACCACCAATTGTAAGCATAAATGGCAAAATATGTGAAAGCAATAGGGCTAGATACCTATAAGATGCATCATGCACTCAGTGCCAAGAAGTATAGCCACCCAGTTTATTCAGGTGTGCATGGTAAGGATTGTGGTTTTTTAGATATTTTCTCACGTGGTCAGCAAGATGCATCATATATGTACCTATGATAGAGCTTATCCTAGGATGGTTTAGAAAATAGTTTCGATTAGCTTATGTGATAAAGGAAGGGACTACTACCAGATTAATTCCCTGTGTGACTAGGGTGTCCTAGATTGCTAGCCCAATAGATCATAAGACACATGCACAAAACATGATAGATCATGACACGCAAGGTGTCCAAGCTTTCACTAGGGCATCATATATGACGATTCCAGCTTAGTTCTTAGTAATCTTGGTAGATTGCCTATATCAGGGTATGAGAGTTTCACGTTGTGACTACATTTAGATTCATAAATGGAATGTTAGGTTTACTAGTTTTATGAGTATTCGACATGCTAGGAAGTCACCAACTTACTAAGTGTTTTCACTCACACATTCATTTTTATTGTTTTGCAAATAGAGGTGAGTAGCAAGACATGCAAGGGAGCCAACGATACAACGAGTAGCTGTGTGAGGGCAAAGGCCATAACTGTCATTTTTTATATTTTCTTCCTTTTTTGTATAAGGAACATTTCAATTATATTTTGATATTTATTTATGCACAATGATTTCAAATTAAGTTTGTAGACTTTTCATGTATTTATGAATTACTAATAAATGAGGTATTTCAATATCTTCTTATTGCATCTTTTTACACACTTAAGAATGTATGATCATGCATTAAATTATAAAGTTTCAAAAAGTAGTCCAATTGTACACGTGTCTCTAAGTTATATTCCATGTAAGGGTATGTATTTGGAGAGAGATGTTACAATTTTTCTAACATATGAAAACTTGATATTTTTATAATATCTAATTGCCCCCTCAATTTTAACATATTTCATTTAACACCCTCATATTTTATCTAATTTTAAAATACCCCTCATATTTTTTTTACATTTCTTTTAACCCATTCATATATTATCATAAATCAAAATACCCCCTATATTTTCCTAACATATACAAACTTGATATTCTTATAATATAGAAATGCCCCTCAATTTTGACATATTTCATTTAACACCCTCACGTTTTATCTAATTTTGACATACTCTCTATATTTATTTAACATTCTATTTAACACCTTGATACATTGTCTAATATCAAAATACTCTTATATTTTCTTAATATTTTATTTAATCTCGTCATATATTGTCTAATATTCAAATGTTCCCTATATAAATAAATTATACGAGAAAATTTAATTTAACGAATAAATTCAGTTTTTGATTAAGATTCATATAAATATTTTGTTATCACAGATTGGTTTTTTCATCTCAAACTGAAAAACACAAATTTTCTTCCTTCCGAACAAACCCATAGTGTTAGATACTAAGTGAAAATAAAAATTTGAATAGTGTAAAAAAAGTATAAGAATGAGAGTTTATATAGAAGCGGTGAAGAGTATTATTAGTATTTAAAAAAAAAATTGGGACATTTTTGTTTAAGATTTTGAAAAAGGGGTATTTTTGCTTAACCCCATGTTGGTGGGACATTTAATTTAATTTCCTCAAGAAATTAATTATCACATAATCAATTATTCCTATCTATTTTATTTTTTTTATTTTTATTAAAACACCGCTTTTCTTTCACTTGTATCAAAGATGGAAAATTGTATGCGTTCAACTAGTGAATTTTAGTTTATAATAAAACTATATACATAAATAATAAACATAAACTTGTGCATAAATGATAGTATATCATAATGTGATTAAATAATTTTAAATTAATAATAAAATAATATCTAATTACATAATAATATATATTATTTATACATACTCTTTAGTTTAAGAAATATAATATTAATTTTATTAAACAACAATATGTTAAGATGAATCTTAAATTTATTGTGTGCTTAATGCTTCTAAATAGTATCATAAAAATAAAATGACCATAACACCCTCATATTCTTAAAATAATTTAAATGAGCGATGGTAAAAGAAAAGAAAAAGCCTACACGCTGAGGCTGAGTATCAGTTGTATATATTATAATATCAATAAAATTATGTGTACTTACTTTGGGTACATAAATATGTACACATTTATATGTGTCATCATGTGATTGAATGATTTTGAATTAAGAATAAAACAATAACCAATCATATAATGATACATATGAGTGTGTATACATTTATGTACCTAAAATGGATACACATAGTATTGCTCTTATAATATTAGTGTAGACTGAGATGGACTTTAATGTAATTACATATCCAATAAAAAACCCCTACAGAGCAGCCGCCCTCCCCCTTCAATATAAAACCCTACAAAATCCACATTTTGAATAACACACAACCTGGCAATGATCCATGGATCCCTCCAACAACAGCAATCAACAACTATCCCAATCGAAACCCAAATCAATACCGAAACGTTTCGTGAAAAATCAAATTCCAGATTCCATCCTCAACAATCAATCCCTCAATGCCGCCATCTCACTTCTCCCTCACAACTACAATTTCGAAATCCATAAGTGCGTCTGGCGCATCCGTTCTACGGGAGCAAAGCGCGTGGCTCTTCAGCTTCCAGAAGGTTTATTAATGTACTCTCTCATCCTCTCCGACATCTTCAGCTCCTTTGCTCACGTCACCCACTGCTTCATTCTCGGTGACGTCACTTACGGCGCGTGTTGCGTCGATGACCTCTCCGCCGCCGCGTTAAATGCCGATCTTCTAATCCACTACGGTCACAGTTGCTTGGTCCCTGTTGATTTCACCAAAATACCCTGCCTCTACGTGTTCGTCGAGATCAAAATTGACGTCAACCATCTGGTCGACACCGTTAAACTCAACATCCATAACCCTAATGGCGTCAAAATTATCTTGGCAGGCACAATACAATTCGCGTCGGCAATCAGGGCTGCGAAATCGGAACTAGAAGGACACGGATTCACAGTAATGATTCCGCAATCGAAGCCCTTATCGGCAGGTGAAGTTCTAGGTTGTACTGCCCCTAAAGTTTCTTTTCCGGAATGGGAATCGGAATTGGAATGCATTGTGGTATTTATCGCGGATGGTCGCTTTCATTTGGAGGCGTTTATGATAGCAAATCCGAGGATTAAAGCATTTAGATATGATCCCTATATGGGGAAGTTGTTTTTAGAGGAGTACGATCACAAGGGTATGAGAGAGACGAGAAAAAGAGCTATTGAAAAGGCTAAGGAGGTAACGAGTTGGGGGATTGTGTTGGGGACTTTGGGGAGGCAAGGGAATCCAAGGATTATGGAGAGATTGCAGGAAAAAATGAATGAGAAAGGGTTTGATTACATTGTTGTTTTGATGTCAGAGATTAGTCCGGGGAGGGTTGCCTTGTTTGAAGACTCTGTGGATGCTTGGATTCAAATAGCTTGTCCTAGATTGTCTATTGATTGGGGTGATGCCTTTGGAAAGCCTCTTTTGACTGCCTTTGAGGCTGAGATTGCGCTCGGGCTTATCCCTGGATGGTGGGAAAGAAGTTTGCTGGTAAATTCAGGTTGTGGTAAAGACAATTCATGTGGTGGGTGTGCAAATGGGAATGTGAAATGTTGTAAAGATGAAGTTCTTGGTGGAGATTATCCCATGGATTATTATGCTAAGGATGGTGGGGATTGGAATTCTTCCTATGCGAAGTTGTCTTGCCCTGTGCGGAGAAATGTTATGGGAACTGTTGCTGGTTCTTGACGAATAGTTGGCAAAGAAATACAATGTTTGTATATCTAAATCAATTGTTCCAAGTGAGGAGATTCTTACTATATATTAAATTCGGAAAGCTTATTCTCTTAATTCTAATTTTTTATTTAGATATGTAGTTTCTAATGTTGTGATTGCAATATAGAAACGGTGCAGCGTTTTTCTAAATGTGTCTTTATTTTATAGGAAGACAATGAAATTGCTTATTTATGGTGTTTGACGGTGTTTAGCTTCCTTGATTTCCTATTGAATACTGTTGTAATTCTTGTTTTCCTTAGGATCTAAGATCTTCAGTCGGTGCTACACCTTACTATTTATAACATTATTTTCATGGTCTAGATGCCTTCCTAGGATGTTTATGCGTACTTTCAATCTGTGAAAACTTCATGTTCAATATCACTATACTTAATAATCAGAATGCTCTGGTTTTTTGAGTCTACGATGATGCGAATGAAATAGAAATGTTTTCGTATTACTTCAATAAAGAGGTCACTAGTATTAATTTTGTTGACTGGGCTGGTGCTAAAATTAGAGCTTGACTGTTAAGGTCAAATGTCTCTATTTGAAACTTGGTAAAGGATGAATAGCTGTCATTTTTAGTTTAGGTTAAAGATCCTGCCGGGATTGCCTGGGAAGTCTAGTATTTACAATAGAAAGAGACTTGGGATTTGGGAAATGGGGGCTGGCAAAAATCCTTATGGTGTTTATATAGGTCTGGTGGGGCACATTACATAGGCCCCAAGATATTGCTTGTTTATGGGTTGATTCATTCATTTTAGGGGCAATTTTTGGAGGGAACGTAGGGAGTGTATCCATGCATCACCTACCGTTCTGTTAGTGATTATAGGGATACCCAGATTGGAAAAGGAGTATTGTCAAATTGTGTAGTATTATTGTTGACGAGTGGAGTGGGCTTTAATTCTTGTACTGGTTGGAGTCCCCAAAGCCTTTGGACTTTGCAGTAAGGCCGATAGTCTAGTAATCTTTGTGGCAACTATCATTCTCGGTACGATACTGACATTTTAATAAATCTTTATATATTTTTTAAAAAGTTGAAAATACAAAAATGACGTGATAACAAAGAGTATCTGAATCATCGATTCGGCATGATGCTTAGTTTGGGGTCTGAATAATAAACTTTAAATAAAAGTTTTTATGTGTTTGTGTTTGTTTTGTAAAATATCTAAATTCTTTTGCCTTTGAAAAATGATATGTGACCAATATAAAGTGACCTAAATATTTTTTTTTCCAATTATTTTTGTTTAATATTTTTTATCAAGTAAAATAAAAAATTTAAATATAATAATAAAAAGGGAAATTATAATAAATAGTCAAAATTAAGGGGGTTTAAGTGAAATTATCCAAAACATTCAGATTAAAGCAAAAATATCTAACTTTTGTGAAATGTCGAAACTGCCCTCATATATAAACACAACAAATTTTCCCGGTTCCCATAGTAATCTTTGGGCATTTCACTATTCAAAAACAGTGGAAAATCCGAAATTTTCTCCTGTCTCACGGTTGCCTAGATTTTTGACGATTTTCATGCTTTTCGACAACAACAAATAGTAAAGAACGTTAGTATATCTTCTGTCATCATGTTTGAATCAAGTTATTATTCATATTATTGAGATCTGAGTGAGATTTTGCAGTTTGAAACTTTAGGGTTTCGATTTCGAACAATGCTTGAAATGTTTTGATTCTTAGTTGTTTTCGTTGAATTGGTTGAGGGTTTTTGTGTTATAGGCTATGTAGATTTGATTTGTATTGAAATTGAAGGCCGAAATGGGGAATTTTTGGTTGAAAAATCCTTCCGAAGCAATCAGCAGTTCGACCGTGGGAACAATGTTTCCTATGGTCAAACGATTTCTCCCACGATCAGGAGGGATTGACCATAGGTTAGGGGGGTTAATTAGCGTTTTCAAAACATTAGGGAGCTGGGTAAGAGTCCTTAGTCCACGGTGGGCTTTTCTGAAATTTGCCACGTGACAGTGGGCTGTTGCCGTGTATACCATAGGTTGGGCGGAAATTTGCTTTTTTGAAACTGTAGGGGCGCTAAGAGATTAGAAAATTGCTGAGGGGCCAGGGAAAATATTGGACCTGTTTGTGATAGGAATTTCTTTACGGGGCAAATTAAAAATTTTCTTACCTAGGGTTTCTCAACGTGTAGTTTTCGAATTTTATATCTGTTTTTTCTGTTTTAAGGTTTTTCTATATGTAGTTTTCAAGTTTGAGATTCGTTTTTTCGAATTTTGTGTTTTTTGGGCATATTTTACGATGTAATGACGTAATTTCAACTCAATATTTCGATTTTTTTTTATAGGATATATTAATTCGTATTTTTGAATTTCAATTTCGTTTTTCTGAATTTTGCTTTTTATGATATATCGATTCGTATTTTTCAGATGTTCGAATGATTTTTCGATTAGTAACATTCTTACATATTTCAAGGTATAGAATTCGAATTTCATTTTCGTTTTTTAAAATTTTACCGTTTTATGATATATCAACTCGTATTTTTCAGATTTCTAAAGAATTTTTTAATTATTGTCATTCTAGGGTATTTCAACATTTAGAATTCAAATTTCAGTTTCGTTTTTTTGAGTTTCACCATTTTAGGATATATCGACTCGTATTTTTCAGATTTTTGAAGAATTTTTCGATTATTGATATTTTAAGGTATTTCAAAGTATAGAATTTGAATTTCAGTTCCGTTTTTTTATTTTCAGCATTTTAAGATACCGAAATCTTATTTTTTACCTTTTGTCATTTCCTTTTTTATTGTTTTCTATTTTTCATCTTTGTATGTGCATATATGTATGATGTACTTTATCTGTCATTATGTATAGATATGTATTTGATTTTATTTTTTAAATAACTTGTCACGGAAATAATTATTTTTGATTTGAGTGATGTTACTATCAAACGTTAGATGAAATAAAGAAATACTCAAACAACTCATTCTAACAAATATAAAATGAAGAAATTATTTACACTAAAGTTATTATATATGGATATGTATTTGATTTTATTTTATATGTGATTTGAATGATGTTACTATCAAACATGAGTCGATATATCCTAAAACGATAAAATTAAAAAAAACGAAAATAAAATTTGAATTCTATATGTTGAAATACCCTAGAATGTTAACAATGAAAAAATCAGTCGAAAATCTAAAAATACAAGTCGATGTATCCTGAAAGGAAGAAAATAAAAAAAACAGAACTGAAATACGAATTATATACTTTCAAATACCATAAAATGTCAATAATCGAAAAATCATTCGAAAATCTTTAAAATTTTGTCGATATATCCTAAAACGATGAAATTAGAAAAAAAATGGAATTGAAATTCGAATTCTAAACGTTGAAATACCCTAGAATGTCAACAATCGAAAAATCATTCAAAAATCTGAAAAATACAGGTCGATATATCTTAAAACGGTGAAATTCAAAAAAGGAAAATGAAATTCGAATTCTATACGTTGAAATACCCTAAAATGTTAACAACGGAAAAATCAGCCGAAAATCTGAAAATATGAATCGATATATCCTAAAAGGGTGAAAATCAAAAAAACGAAACTGAAATTCAAATTCTATACTTTAAAATACCATAAAATGTCAATAATCAAAAAATCATTCAGAAATTTTCAAAATACGAGTCGATATATCCTAAAACATTGAAATTCAAAAAAATGAAACTGAAATTCAAATTCTAAACATTGAAATACCCTAGAATATCAACAATTGAAAAATCGTTCGAAAATCTAGAAAATACGAATCGATATATCATAAAATGGCGAAATTTGAAAAAATGAAAATAAAATTCAAATTTTATACGTTGAAATGTCGTAGAATGTGAATAATCGAAAAATCATTAGAAAATCTAAAAAAAAACTCGATTTATCCTAAAATGACGAAAATCGAAAAAACGGAATTGAAATTCGAACTCTATCAGTTGAAATATGTAAGAATGTCACTAATCGAAAAATCGTTCAAAAATCTGAAAAATACAAATTGATATATCCTATAAACGAAAAAACCGAAATATTGAGTTGAAATTTCTTCATTACATCGTAAAATGTGTCAAAAAGCACAAAAATTGAAAAAGCAAATCTTAATTTTGAAAACTACATATTGAAAAACCCTAAAACAGAAAAAATAGATATAAAATTCAAAAACTACACGTTGAGAAACCCTATATATGAAAAATATCAATTTACCCCCGAAAAAAATTTCTACTACAAACAGGTCCAATATTTACCCTTGCCCCTTCAATAATTTTCTAATCTTTAGCAAACCCCAATTTAAAAAAAGTAACTTTTCCCCCCAACTCAATATTTATTTTCCACAAATAGTCTTTTTCGAATCGAATTTAGTGAGTGAGGGGGTTTATATATATGAGAAGAAGGGTAATTTTGATATTTTAGAAAAAGCTATGGGCATTTTCGCTTAATAGAGGGGTATTTTGGCCATTTTTTATAATTTCCCTAATAAAAAATTAACAAAAATATACAATTGGAAATCACTAGATGACAAACTCAATATCAATGTACTAGAATAATCTTATGAAATCTATCATCAATCATCAATCATGAGTATTTATCACCTATGAGTCTATCATTTGCATATTGTTGTCTCATTGATCTCTCATCTTGTCTATTTACAAAATGCAAAGAAAGGAAATGAGTACAAATTACTCAGTAAGTAGAAATAATTTTTCTTATAATATTTCGATCAAATCTATCCCCATTCCTTTTCTAACCCAAGTTATCTCTATCTTAACCTTAAACTGTTGGAATCTCAATCAAATCTAAGAAAATCGATATACCAACTTTAGTGATCAGTCTTTAAGGTTACTATTTAGTTTTGGTTGTCCAATTTCATTGTTAATTGTCAGTCTCTTGTTGCCTAGTAAGTCCTAGCCAATTGACATACATGTGGTCCTAAAAATTTCTCTCAATTTAAGAGCACCAATTAACAAACTTTACCTTATCTACAAGTTGCAAGGTCACGGGTACTCTCTTAATCAGTCTATAATCTTATAATCTATGCCCCATAGGTATCGACTCATTTCATATCTCATCAAGATAATTAATTTCTATTGATACCTAATCTCTTAGAACTCTCTCGGGCTTTCATCTAATCTATTCTTTCTTTACTTAGGTTTATCTTGATCGTATCTATTCTTTCTCTTAGGTATTTTTCAAGACCTCAGGAGGCTTTAATCTCAATCAAAATCATCAACATTTTATTCAGTGTATAACCTGCACATAACCAAGTAACGACCATACTTATCTTTTATGTATGGGTGTACACTTAGCCATACATGGATGTACGTATTATTATGTGGATGCGCAATCACTCCCAGGTTAAGTCTCATGCGTACATCCTCTAAATCCACTGAGGTAGAGGTGTTCACCATTTTAATGCACGAGCATACCCTTTTGCAATTTGGCACGCGTGGTTGTTCCATGTTCCATAAGTGTGCATGCCAAAAGAGTAAGAATGCATGGGTTTCACTACTTATAGGCGTACCTCATTCAAAACACATACAACCACACGTGATTTCTCTCTTGGACATACATGCTTGTAAAAGGTATGCATATAAGCATACATCCTTAGATGTACAAACATACATCTTCTTCAATCAAATTTCTAAATTCATAATGGGACGTACAGACGTGTATGGTTTCATTCACAGGCATACGTTGTATATTTCTTTATTGTTCCAGCCCACATATGCTCGTGACTTTTCAAGCCTTAGTTGTAAATGGCATCTTGGAAATAGATTTCTAACCAATCTTGGTTAGATTTCAGTCACTAGCCATGACTCTAACATCCTAGAATTCATCTAAGCATTCATAAGCCATAAAATTTCATCATATCAACATATATAAATCATATTATAACAATTTATCAAGAATCATGATTTTTCTAAGAAAAGATTTTAGAATTTCCAGAATATCAAACATTCAAACATTCAAAAATATGTAGTCTAACAACATGCCGAGAAATTCATGTGAAATCAAGTAATTTGAGTAGGAAGATTGTCTCTTATTTACTTGGTTTCCTTGCAAGAAGTTCATCATTGCTTTGTCCTCTCTTCCTTGGTCTCCAAACACTCTAGATTTGCTAAAGTTCTCTTCTTTCATCACCGATTACTTTTCCTTCCTCGAACAATCTCTAATTAAAGTCCTTAAATTAATAGATGTACAATCGTACCTATCATGAGATATGGGTGTACACCTATAACATGACATACAAGTGTAACCCTCTAGAGGTCATGATCGTAGATCAAGCCAAACACATGATTTATTTATGTTTTTGGCCTAATTCAACTTGAATTCTAAATTAAACATAAAGAAAGGATAATAAGGCATCTAAAGTGTACTTTAGGGTGTTTGTAACATTCCTCTATAGATACATACCCCTGATGAAAATGTATCAAAAAAGGCATATACAATTGGATTATTTGAAAACTTTAATGCATGATCATAAATGTAAAGTGTGCAAAAAAGTGATGCAATAAAAACTCTTGGTTAATCAATACCCATATAATCCCAAGTGTGTAAAAATATTGACGACAATGATAATACCAAAAACAATAATGATAATAATAACACTAAGTGTCCTTTAAAACTAAATAATGAAATACCTCTCTCCTGATGTAGCTACTAGTTGGACTGCTAGATCCCTCGTTTTCTCGCTATTCACCTCTACTTGCAAACATACAAAAGGAAATGCTTGAGTGAAACTCAGTAAGTGGTGAACTTTTGGCACCTAAAACTATTATACATATATCTGATGGTAAAACTTGTGTTTCGTTCATAAGCTAAATGTGATCACACTATGGCACCTTGGTGCCTTGACATAGGGCATCCATAAAAGTTGTGAAGATCTAAGTTGAAATCAACATATCTGATGCTTTGGTGAAAGCTACTAATGTGCCTTGTGCACGTGCTAAACAGTCTGTTAGACTATCTAACTGGAACACCCAATCACATAGGAAAATCTCTAATAATAGCTTCTTCCCTTACCACATAAATTGATCGAAACTGTTAACTAACCATCCGAAGATGACCCTTACCTCTAGTACATATATTATGCATTCTGTTGATTACGTGCAGAATATTTATAAGCCATACTTTACCATGCACACCTGAATTGAACTAGATGGCTATATTCTTTAGCACCGAATGTATGACGTATCTTATGGGTATCCAGCCCTATTACTTCCACAATTACTATCATTTAAGCACATAGTTGGTGACTTTCTAGTTGTTTGACACTAACCTTAAGGTTGTTAACTTTCAATCTAAGTTTGTGTTGTTGTCCACACAGTTGGATACTTCATTTATGTCTTTGTTGAATTCTTTATCTTGTATTAATTCATTATTCTTCTTACATAACTCTCCCTTTTATACACATAGCCTAGAAGTATAATTATCTTTTATCTTTCTCTAGAGGTACACAGTCGTGTACTTCTCTACCCACACCTGTATGTTTCCTAACCCATATACATGAGCATGTGACACTTAACACACGATCATGTATTAGATACACTCCTGTGCACTTGGACCTATGTGTACAAGCCACGTGTCCTCTGACTCATATCATTCATTTTTGGAAAGCCATACATGAGTATGTGTCCTATACCACACAACAATGTACTTCTCTTCTCAAAACAAGTACAGGATTTTAAGACTTTCAAATTTTTTGATACGACATACGGACATGTCTAAGACCATACATGACTATATGTCGCGATCGGGAAATCATGTCTTAGGGTTTCTACAATTTTTTTATCATAAATCTGGTAAGATTACTTCTTCTAAGGAACATATAGAAATTTCTACACACTTTAAGCATGATATTCATATGATTTATTTAATGAAAGTACACATACATGGTTTTTAGGTATCAATCAAATCAAAAACCTAAACATTCATACAACTAATAGGTTAGACATACATGTAACTCTATGTTGCATATCATTATCAATTACATCAACAAGATTATCACTATATTATTTAAACATCTCTAGATCATGCATATAATAGAAACATTCCAAAGCTCACATGATCAAACAAGGGAAGTCATTCCACTTACTTGGATTCCAGTGAAAATGTTTCCTTTGCATGACTACGGTAATTTTGGTGATCGTTGGCTACTCAATAGGCGATGAAAATATTCCTTCTCTCTCTCACACTCTCTACTTTCTGTGGCTATGAAAGATAATGAAAAAGTGTTAGGTTATCGCATTTTTTATTTTATCTCCAAGATATGATACACAAACGTGTATAAACCATACACGACCATTTGCCTAGTTGCATAACTAAAACAACCACCTGTTTCACTGCAATCACAATTTGATTCACTAATTGATTTTCTATTGGCCATACACAATCGTGTATTGGCCATACACAATCATGTATGCCTCCATACATAGGGCATGTACCCTTGAAATTCATTAATCACTGTATTTAAAAGTAAGAAAAACACTAAAATGTCTTGGGGCTTACCTGTGGGTACTATAATCCTCCCCCTCTAATTTGAATTTTGTCTTTGAAATTCACTTGAACATATATGGGAACCTCTGTCAAATATCCTCCTCAACCTCCCATGTGGCTTTTTCAACTTAGTGATTCCTCTAAAGAACCTTTACTAGAAGAATCTGCTTATGTCTAAGCTCTTTAATTCACCTAACTAATATTTGAACTAAATGCTCCTCGTAGACCAAATCATCCTTTAGCTCGATGTCCCTAATACTAAACATATAGGTGGGGTCACTGATATACTTACGTAAGATCGATACATGAAATATGTCATGAATACGATCCATCCTCGTTGGTAGTGCAAGCTGGTAGGCAACTTTACTTACACATTCCAATACCTTAAAGAGTCTCACATATCTCGGTGCTAACTTGTCTTTCTTGTTGAATCTTATAAAATGCCTACAATGAGCTACTTTTACAAACACCTTATCACTTACTTGAAACTCAAGATCATGTCTTTGTTAATCTACATAACTCCTCAGATGGTTTTGGACTTCCTTTATCCGTTCTCTGATCATCCTCGTATCCTTAATCATCCTTTGAGTCAGCTTAGGTCCTAATAACTGTACTAAGGCATCTCTTTCTTTTATCTCATCCTAGTGCAATGAAGATCTATATCTCATATTATACAAATCCTTATAAAAAGCTATCTTTATGGTTGTCTAGTAATTATTATTGTAAATAAGCTCCATTAACAACAATATATCCATCCAACTCACTCTTCTATTCAAGCAACAAACTCTCAACATGTCCTCAATCACTTGATTAACTTTCTCAATTTGTCTATCTGTTTAGGGATGATATGTTGTGCTAAATGCCAATCTCGTACCCAAAGATTTTTGCATACTTTACAAAAATGCTAAGACAAATTCAGTGTCTTGATCTGATACTATAGTCCTAAATACTCTATAATGTATGATAATCTCTTTTACATAGATATAACCTAGCTATGAAATGTGCTTACTTGGTTAAACGATCCACTATAACCCATAATGCATTATAGTCGACCTGACCTTAGACAATCCATCCACAACATCCATCAATATGTGTTCTTGCTTTCACTTAAGAATTTTAAGGGGTTGCAAAAGTCTAGATGACCTTTAATGTTCAAACTTAACTTGCTGACACACAAGACACTTAGCCACTAAGTATGCAATGTCTTTCTTCATTCCTGGCCACCAAAACGTCTTTCTCAAATCCTAATACATCTTTACACCACCAAAATGGCCCATGTAAAAGAAATTATGCACCTCTGCTAGGATTTTATCTTTCAAACTCTATACTTAGGGAACATATATCCTCTTTTGAAACTTAGGATATCTTCTACCATATTGAACTCTATCTTAGTATTCTTATATCTTTTGTCTGATCTGTAGACGTCTATCATTTGAAGCTTGTGCTTCACGGATCTCGTCTAAAAAGGGTGACTAAATCTAGAGACCTACCAACTGCCTTGTGATTACCTCAATCTGCTTCCTCACCAATTCATGTTATAACTCATGGTGGACAATAATCTGTGATAGGAACACTTTTCTACTTAGGACATTTGTAACTATATTGGCTTTACTTGGATAATACTTAATCTTATAATCATAGTCTTTTACCAACTCCAACCACTGTCTTTGTCTCATGTTTAGTCTTTTTGGATGAAGAAATATCTAAAACTCTTGTGATCCGTATAGATGTTACTTTTATCCCATATAGGTAATGTCGCCATATCTTTAATGCAAATACCATAACTGCCAACTCAAAATCGTGAGTGAGGTATCTAGTTTCATACTTCTTCAACTGATGGGAAGCATAAGTTATCACTTTCCCTTTTTACATTAGTACTAGTCCCAAACTCTAATGTAAGGCATCTGTATATAAATCATAGTTTTCGCCTTCCTTTGGCAAGGCAAGGATGGGAGCTAAGGTCAATCTTCTTTTCAATTCCTAAAACTCTATTCACAGGCCTCTAACCATTTGAAAGGAATCTCTCTACTTGTCAACTTTGCTAGGGGTCGAACTAACTTGGCAAATCTCTCAATAAAACATCTGTAATAGTCTATCAGTCCCTAAAAACCCTTTACCTCTTTAGCTATCTTAAGCCTCTACCATTCTATCACTACTTTAATTTTGCTGAGGTTCATTCATATGTCATCTGTTGAACCCACATGACCTAGAAATGCTACCCTATTCAGCTAGAACTCATATTTAGAAAACTTTGTGAACAATTGCCTTTCTTTTAGCCTTCAGAGCACAAATCTTAAGTGTTACTCATGTTTTTCTCGAGTTCTAGAGTAAACTAGGACGTTATCAATTAACATTAGCAATAACTTATCTAAACAATCTTAAAATGCCTCGTTTATAAGGTTTATCTATTGGCTAATGCTAAGGGCATGACCATAAACTCGTAATACTCATATTTGGTTCTAAAAGCAGTCTTGAGTATATTTTGCTTTACTACTCTAACTTGGTGATACCTTGACCTTAAAGCTATCTTAGAAAATACTGAGGCACCTTTGAGCTAGTCTAATAGAAGATCAATCCTCGGGAAGGGTTCTTATTCTTCATTTTTGCCTTATTCAACTCTCTATAGTCAATATACATCATCGTTGATCCATCTTTCTTCTTTATGAAGAGGATTTGTATACCCTATGGTAAGTGGCACGATCTTATGAATCTACTATCCAAAGTTCTTGTAATTATTTCTTTAGTTCTTATAATTCAACTAAGGCCATTTTGTATGAGGCTTTAGAGATTGGTGTTATTCCTTGGGTCAACTCAATACTAATCTTTACCTTCCTTTCTGATGCTAACCTAGAACACTATAAGGGAATACAACTGAAAACTCTTACACCACTAGAGTATCTTTTATGCTCAAAATTATCTTTATTGACTTTTGAACCATGTGCACCAAATATGCCATATACTTTTTACTCAATATCTTCTTAGCCTTTATACTGCTAATCATTATGGTGAGGATTCGACATTATCTGAATATGAACTACTCACTATCATCCATACTAAATTTAACCTTCTTCTTCCTTAGTCTATCTCGACTTCTTATCTACTCAGTAAGGTTATACCTAGTAGCATACAAAATCTGGCATGTCCATGATTATTAGGTCTATGACCATTGCATGACCTCTCAAGAAAATTGTCTCCCCTACAATATTAAACTGTTGTGAACCTGGTCTCCATTTGGCATCTTTATTCTGATCTAGAAGATGACTGAAAGCTCCAGTCCTAATCTCTCAACTATGCCTCTAACAATAAAATAATATGTGACACCAAAGTCAATTAAAGGATATAAAGGACAAGTATAAAATAATAGTTAACCTGCCACAGCTATAGGCTAACATCTATCTGTGTTTGAGTAATTGTGAATACTTGGGTCTATACTCCCCTAACTGTCTACTTTGCTAGGGCTTGTGCCACTACTAGAGTTGTACATTATTTGGCAAAATGTCTTAGCTTCTTACATCTGTGGCACTCCTTCTGTTTAGATAAACACTTGCCAATGTGCCTCCTACCATATTTGTAACATATAGGGGAATCATCAATGTTGTTTTTCTATTAGAAAACCAAGAACTTATTATCGATACTTTGGACTATTCGGACACGTACTTTACGAAATGGTTCATGCATGTTTGTTATCGGAGGCAATAAGATCAAGTTGGTAAGGATTAAAATATCCCTTCGTTTTTTCTATTTAGTTCTATTCTATGATCTATGATCATAGAGACACCCTTTTACCATTCTATATAAATAGACTATTATATTTGTACAAATATGGAAAATGGGCTTATTCAATCCTTGTTTGTTGATTAGTTACTAGTTCTTTTCTTCATCGCGAGTAGTTTGGTAGCTTGCAAGGCTCATAACCTTGAGGTCACGGGTTCAAATCTCGTCTCCGTAACATTTTTAATTCTTCTTATTCTTAGGCTAGAAGAGCTTCTGACCTTTACTATCTCTATCAGGATCATCTCTGTTACCTCCTCTAACAATTACCACTAATAGTTAGGTAACTTTCTCTATGCATTAAGGCTAGTGGTGCAAGCTCCTTTGATAACTCTCTATCCTTGCCCATGTGCTGCCTTATGGCCTCAAATCTTAGTGCTTGATCGAGGGCTTTTAAAAAGTCTTAAGAGGATTATCTTTCCCCATCACATCCTTGGCTATGTTTAGCCTCAACTTTCCTATAAACACTTCCAACTAGTCTCTCTCTAAATTAGCCACACAACATATTTAGCCAACAAGTTTAACTTAGTTGAGAACTCCCTAGCTGACAGGTTCCTCTGCATTAGATGGAGGAACTCTTGAGCCTTTACATACATGACATCAGCTGAAACATACTCTTACTCAAAGCATATCTAAAGTCTACTCATGATATCTTTAAAGCTTGACAGGTTCTACACAATATCTGCTTTAGAACTTAACATCATTTTTCAATAAGACACTAGTGTACTATATCTTATCAGCTTTGTCATTGAGTATATTCTTATGAGCAATGCTTGTTGATTATATATATTTGATTATATGTATTAAGAAAAGAGAATTGGTGAAACGTTGATAAACATGATAAGAATTTGATAGTTTGATCAACATGTTTCTAGTTAAAGAAAAAACATCTAAAGTGTTTACAGACATGACCTAGACAAGTTTAATTGATTAGTCATTAGAGTTTTGCTTGAAAATTGTAGAAAATAATAGGGGACGAAACTTAGGTTTGTGACATTCATTCATGCATAGTCAACACACGCTCGTATGTCACATTTCTTTCTATAAAAGAAAATCAATAAAGCAAAAACATACTCGCTTGAAAAGGATATCCATACGACTATGTGGTATAAGACACACGTCTATGTATGGCTTCTCCAACAACGAACAAACTTGTAAGAGAAAGAACGGTCAAGTATAAACAAATCAAAGAAATGATCATTTCTTACTAAGCATACCCAAGTGTTTAGTATAAGGAGAAACACAAAAAGATAAATTAAGAGTACACTTGTATAAGTCTAAGTGAAGGTTATAGGAAATAAGGGTTAACGGACGTTTGCGTAAGATACTTTAGTAAAAGAAAAGGATTATTTTACCCCTAGGCTAGGTGAAAGGAAAGGAAAAAAGAAAGAAAGAGAATAAAAGACCCTAATAAGGAAATATAAGAAAGTTAGACATAGAAGAAATGTCTGACTATATGAAAGATGACATAGACCCTGACTAAGTCAAATACAATTTGAAAATCAAGAAAGTTAAGAAAAGTAGCACACCTAGATAACCACCAATTGTGTGCATAAGTGGTAGGATACGTGAAAGCAATAGGGCTTTAAGAGAGATAAATACCCATGAGATACACCATACATTTGGTGCTACGGTGCATTAGCCATATAATGCAGTTTAGTTTAAGTATGCATAGTAAGGGATGTGGCATTTTTAGTTAGTTTATCATGTGGTTAGTATAATGCATCACATACGCACCTATGGTAGAGACTACCAAGGGTGGTTTTTATATTACAGTTTTGTAAATGATTATGACAAGACTCTTCTTGTGTGGCTAAGGTATCATAGTTAGCTAGCCCAATATGTCATTTGACATATGCATAAGACACTATATTGAGTAGACACACAAAGTGTTATTTGCTTTCACTAAGGTATCAGATATGCAGATATCAGTTTAGGCCTTAGTACCTTTGTGGATGGTCTATGTTAGGGCAAAAGAGTGTTAGATTGTGACCACATCGAGCTTCACTAATGGGACATTAGATTTCCAATTTGATACTTTATGCAAGATGTCGATAGGTTATCATCTTATTAAGTATTTTCACTCAAATATTCTTTTATTATTTTATAGGTAGAGATGAGTAATGAGGCAAGTAGGGGAGCCAATGATCCAATTGAGCTATAGCAAGAGGGCGAGGGGCAAAATTTTCATTTTCAAATTTTATGTATTTATTTTCATTCATGCACTTTTTGGATTTTATAATTTGGTTTCGATACTTGGGTCGTAACGATAAAGAATATTTATGCATTTAAATATTTATTCAGTATACCTTTTTGCACACTTCATACTAGTACTATGTATCATGCATTTAATTTTTCCATTTTAATTAAGAGAGTAAGTTATGCATGTCTCTTTGGGTCATATTTCATATAGGAGTATGTATCTGAAAATGGGTGTTATAACTTCTCACCTCTTTTAGGTCTTCGTCTTCTTCCAATCTAAAACAACCTCAACCTTACTCGAATAAACTGAAATACTCTCAGTTGTCACCACATGTCCCAAGAAGGATACTCAATCTACTCAGAACTCAAATTTACTAAACTTAGAATACAATATCATTATAGGACTAGTCTTAAGTGTTTTTCATACTCCTTTTGGCTCTTCAAGTACACCATGATGTCATCGATGAAAACAATTATGAACTGATAAAGGTTTTCTTGAAATACTTGATTCATAAGATTCATAAAGATGTTTGCAGCATTAGTCAACCCAAAGGGCATCACCATGAATTCATAATACCCATATCTAGTTTTGAAGGTTATCTTGGGTATGTCTTTTTCAATAATACTTACTTAGTGATATCCTAACCTCATATATATTTTACAGAACATTGATGCTCCCCTCAGTTGGTCAAATAAATCTTTGATTATGGGTAGTTGATACTTGTTCTTTATCATCACCTTGTTGAGTTTTAGATAGTTTATGCACATCCTTAGAAACCTATATTTTTTTCTTGATAAATAAGATTGGGGCTTCCTAGGGATAGTGGCTTAGTTAAATAAATCCATTATCAATTAATTCTTAGAGGTACTTCTTTACCTTTTGTAGCTTGGTTGAGGTCATTTTATATAAGGATTTCAAAATTAGTGTTACATCGGGTGGTAGTTCCATACTGAATTATGTTTTTCTCTTAGGTGTTAACCTTGGTAGCTCGTCTAGAAGTTCATTAGGGAAATCACACATTATTGGTATATCTTTTAGATTGGCGTTCTCTATCTTAACATTACCCAACACTTGAGCTAGGTATCTTGTACTTCATCTAATCAACATTTTTCTTGCTTTCATACAACTCAAGGTCATGCGATATAGGTGATTTTGTTTCTTTCTTATCTTTTGACTAGAAGGATCTTTTGCCCTTATGAAAACTCTCGGATTGGGAATGAATTGGCTAAATCATGATACCTATCACTAGGTTTTCACTAGGTCTCTTACCTTCCTACTCATGAACATGTCTAATCACAGAGTCTAATCCAAGCCTTTAGTATTGTCTCTCAGAGGGTTGTCTCCCATAATCACATCTTTGGTAATGGTTAAGTTCAAGCCTAAGATGAATTTCTCTATGCACCTATAACCTGAACTTGTTAATCCATAAACATATCTAGTTAGACAATTGAATTGCATGGCATAGTCCTTCAAAAAACTTGACCCTTTCTAGAGATTAAGAATTTCTTAAGCTTTTGTAAAGGTCATGCTAGTAGTCTTATATTCAACATAAAAAATCTCCTTGAATTTTATTCAAGTCAATCTAGCATCCACTTAGAGCAAGTATGTGACATATCTTATCTTATCAATATCTATTATAATAAATGAGGACATGAAACTCTCGACGACTTCCATCTATTCCTCAACTACTACAAGATCATTCATGCCAGTAAACTTTTATACTGGTAGGGTCTTGATAATCCATAGATCAAGTGCAATCTTGTCTTTCTCACAACAAGTGCCTTTTTTCCCAAATTACGTGATCCTTTAGTCTTATCACGTGTTAATGGTGTTTGAATCGAGTCACTTAATACAAAAGCAATAATCCCTAAGTTTTGTGCCTCATGTGGGTTATCTTTAAAGGGATTCCTAGCAAGTCCTTATGTTTTCTCATTCTTAATTTGTCAACAACCCATAATCTATAAAGATACGATCAATTTAAATTGTAGAAATTTAAATTCTACTTGTAGTGAAGGTAGATGTGGGTGATCATTGTGGCATACATGACAAATTTCTAGCACATATAATCTAATTTATATGTTTGGGTTCTCAAAATATGGATTCTACCAACTGTAACATCCCACCATGAAAGTCTTGTTCCTAAAGATAAATGCTATTATAATCTATATTCATGAATGATGTTTCAGTTTAAATCAATAAGTCTAGAATCAAACATGCACAAGTGTCATCTAATCTAAATAATCTTAAAAGTCTTTATATTAGAAAATAACAACTAAGTCTCAAATCATCCCAAGAATAATCATATAAAATCTCAAACTCTATATCAATGTATAAGAATAATCAAATAAAATCTATCATGAATTATCAATCATAATCATGACTATCTGATGTTTATGAGTTTGTTACTCAAATGTCGCTCCCTCACTGATATACCGCCTCACTGTCGTCACCTCTTTAATTGAAAGGAAAGGAAAGAAATTAATACAAAATAATTAGTAAGTTAAATTGAATTATCCTATAATCTCTCAATAAAATATATCTTCACTCATTTACTAATCAGGTTATCTCTATCTCAAACTCAAGCTGTCAAAATCTCAATCGAATCTAAGAATTGACATAACCACTCTAATGACCATTAGTCTTGGTTATCCAATCTCATTGCCAATCGATAAACTCGTGGTCCTAGCTTATCAATCTATGAACCCCATTTGTTAGATTTTCTATATCTTGTTAAGTCCTAGTTAATCGACAGATATGCGATTTTGACAAATATCTTTTAGTCTAAAGACACCAGTCGATGGACTTCACCATATCTATAGGCTGCCTAGGTCATATATACTCCCTTAATTAGCCTATAATCTTAGAATCTATATCCCATTGGTATCGATTCATCTTATATATATATCAAGATAATCAATCCCAATCAATACACAATCTCTTGAAACTCTCTCAAACTTCTATCTAGTCTACATTATCTTTACCTAGGTTTATTTAGATCATATATACTTTTTCCCTCGGTTATCTACCCTTTAGATATCTCTTTACACCTTAACAGGCCTTAATCTGAATTAAAATCATCAACTTTCTATTCGGTGTATGACATAACCAAGTCATGACCATACTTTATCTTCTTGTACGAGCATACACTTAGCCATGCATAGGTGTACCTATTCATTGCTTATAGGTTACCACCTTTAAAACATGCATGATCATTCTTAATTTCTCTCTTAAGAGTACATGTTTGAATAAGGAAGACGCACAAACGTACATCCTTTTACATATGGGTGTATGTCTATTTAATTTCATTGTACATCTTCTTTGATCAAAATTCTAAATTCATGGAATGACATACAAATATGCATGGTTTAATGTATGAGCGTATACCCGTAATACTTCTTTATTGTTCTAGCCCATATACATATACACCCATGACTTTTCAAGTCCCAACCATACATGACATCCTGGAAGCAAATCTCTTACCAATCTTGGCTAGATTTCAATCAACAACCACAGATCTAACATCCTAGCATTTATATAAACATTCATAAGCCAAAAAATTTCATCATACCAACACATATAAATCATAGTATAACAACTTATCAAGAATTAAGGTTTTTTCCCAGGAAAGGTTTACAATTTCTAGAATTTCAAACACTCAAGCATTTGGCAGTAGGTAATCCAATAACATGCCAAGAAATCCATGTGAAATCAGACAATTTAAGTAGGAGATCATCTCCTACTTGCCTGGTTTCCTTGCATAAAGTTCTTTTTTGCTCTCTTTTGTCTTCCTTGGTCACCAACCACTCTAGATTTACTAGAGTTTTCTTCTGTCATCACTGGTTGCTTCTCTTTCCTCAAATGATCTCTCTCTCTTTATTTAAGTAAAAGAAAAACAATGGCAACTAGGTTTTTTCTAAGAGAGAAAGGTGTTATTTATATTCACCTGACTTTCTTTTCTTCATCAAAACCTTCACTAATTTAGAGTCTATAAATTAGTAGATGTATGGTCATAAAGTATAGGCGCATACCTATAACACAACCACGGGAGTGACCCTTCATAGGTCACGATTGTACATCAAGACAAACACATGATCATTTATGTTTTTGGCTTGATTCTACCAAATTTTATTTTGAACATATGGAAAGGATAATAAGACCCCTAAAGTGTAGTTGAGGGTGTTACAATGTGGCTTAATCTTTTTTCAATTTTTGTCACACCTCTTTGTCACACATATTTGTTGTTCTCAATAGCCATTGTGTCTTGGGTGGATTGGTGACAACAATGATGGTGAAAGGCAATGATAGCTACGATTTTAGAGATTTAAATACAAGTTTAGAAAATTTTAAGAGAGTTAAACTGTCATTTTTAAACATTAACGCTTGATTTGAAAAAGGTTTTTTTTCAATATTTATTAATGGTAAAATTGTTATTTTACCTTTATATTGTAAGTTTTTTAAAATAAAATTTAATTTTAGCATCAAGGAGGCAAAAAGCTTTTAGGGAAAACCTTTGGTCAAAACAGGAAATTTACTTATTATTAGTTGGTTACCTAGTGAAGTGTTTAGATAGGTCATTGATTGTAGTGTTTTATTGTAGCAAGCTAAATATATTTTTGGCTTGTCGCGATGAGACCCTTTGGTTACTACCCTATTTAATCAATCCATTCTATAAAATAGTTAAGAGATTTATATATCTAATGGGTCGCAGGTGTCACTATTTTCTTAATTTTGATTTTTTTATTATATTACTCATTTAATTGAAAAATCGTTTATAAAAAAAAAAGAACTTAATTTAGGTTCCTTTATATAAAATAGATTATTTCATAATCAAAATTTTTTTATTTCAAATTAGTTCATAATAAATTATGGATAATACTTTAATGTATGGAATTATTATTTTATTTTCTATTGAAGGAACTAAAGTTTGTTTCTTTTTTTTTTTATCTATTGAAAAGACTAAACTCTTTAATTTTCCTAACAAATAGACTTAATTTTAAGATTTTCCTATTAAAAGAACTAAACTTTCAAAATTTCCTATAAAAAGGACAAAACTTTTAATATTTCTTATTGAATGTACTGAATAAATGCAGTTAAGATTGTTTTGTTTTGTTTTGTTTTAAAACTAATGTGATTAGTTTGATATTTTCAATAGAAAATTTTAAAAGTTAGAATCCTTTAATTGAAAATTTTGAAAGTTTGGTTATTTCATTATAAAAATGTGAAAGTTTAATCTCTTGGATAGAAAAACCATAGTTTGATTTTGATAACTTTAGCTATTATTATCCCTAATAAATTATGTAATAAGTCATTGTGAGAGAAGTTACAAGAATTTCTAATTCAATTGCTTAAGTCAAATCAATTGTGATTGAGGCTTGAAGTTAAGCTATAGTGTTTAGTTTGGCTTTATTTTAGTTTTTTTTAGTGGTTAATTAATGACAATTAGAGGTCAAGTATCGCTTTTCTCGATACGAACCTTGAAATGGATGTGATTACACCACAGTCAATGGTTTTGTAATTGAAAGATAATTTGATCAAGTATGTTAGATAATGAGTTCCATTTATGGACTCAGAAAAGCATTGCAAAGCTAGAACATTTGTTTAAACAAAACCATAAAAGCTTTTGACTTTTATCAAGACTAATAGGAATCTTCTATATGCAACACTTAGTTGGAACTTGATATTTCTGATATTGCATGTTTATATTACATTGCCTATCAAAAATGAAATACGTACTGTACTTGTAGATGGTAGAAAACTTGGTTATCCAACCTTTTTTCATGAAAGATTTAAAAGAGGTACTCTATATCTCATTATCATGATCTATTATCGTAGATCGTATAATTTACTAAACTTAAATCAAAGTGTATACCTAGACAAGGTGCTAAAGAAATTCAACATGGGAGAATCCAAAAGGATCCCTTAACATGTCACACGGTATATGTCTCTCTTGGAGGTTATGCTATGGGACACGAGAAATAAGAGATAATATATAATGAATTTTATTAGCGTTCACTATTAGGTTTATCTTGTACACGATATCATAAAGTCAGATTGTATCTCATATGCTTCGAGCACTTATAGGAGATATTGATTGTGTTCAAACTAGCATCATTGAACAATGGTTAAAATATCCCGGATTTCCTAAAAAATATACATATATATATATATATATATATATATTACTTATGAAGAAAATCAATTCACTGTTTGAGGGTACAGTGATGTTTATAACTAGATTGTAAATTGTTATAGTCAAATTACATGCATTAGTTACAATTGCCTTAAAATAGAAATTGTAATAGATTCTATAGTGGAAGCTGAGTATGAAGGATTTTTATGTAGGCCTTATAGGCAAATTGGATCGTGAAAGTGCATTCCAATGCCATTTATGATTTAGCAAGGTGAACATCCTATCTTGAGCGTCTAAACTATGTTATTGTTGATAAATCACGTGAATAATAGGATGGTTGACACATTTAGCCGATGTTTGTTTTGTTAGTGAAATTGCTCCCGAGGCTCTTGATTTTGATCAACTCCAGGAGTTGTATGACGGAGATGAAGATTTCAAGCAAATTTGGGCCAAGTGCTTACGTTATTAGCCTATGAGTGAGTTCTCAGCCTGAGATGGGTCTTTATTCTATTCAAGGTAAAAAAGATTATGCATTTTCAGGATTTCCTTATGTCAAAAGTTGATTAGCGAGCTACACCCTAGTAATTTAAGTGGATATGTAGGAATGTTACTATTAGCCACAATTGAAGAGAAATGTGTCAAATCAACAAGGTGGCCAATTGTTTGTTATAGTCGATCAATTCTTTAAAATGTCTTATTATATTCCTTACTAAAAGACAATTGATGCTTATCATGTGGCCAAGCATATCTTTAGGGAAGTTGTTTGTGTGCATGGTGTACCGTTATCCATTACATCGGACATGGATTGCAAGTTTTTGACAACATTTTGGTTGACTTTATTGAACAGATTCAAAACTAAATTGAAGTTTAGTAGCACCACTAAACCACAAACTAATGACTAAATTGAAGTGGTCAACAAATCTTGGGTAATCTAATTCGTTGCATTTGTAGATGTAATAAAAGGTAATGGGACTTTCTTATTATCTCAATCTGAGTTTGCTTACAATAGCTCAATTAGTTAATCAACTGGTAAGAGTAATTTTCTATTGTCTACACCAAAATTGCAAGGCATGTACTAAATCTTTTCTATTCCTCTGGGTGGAGGAACAAGTGTCGTCACTTCTACATTGGTTGAGAGTTACAAAGACATGTTCCAAGAAGTGCAACCAACTTTCGAAAAGAGTAACCTAACCTAAGCCACAACCGATAAGCATAGAAAGCGTCAAGTGTTCAAGGTTAGAGATCGAGTGATGGTATACTTAACAGAAAGAGAGACCACCAGTTCGTGTTTACGGAAAATTGAAGTAAAAGAAGTATAACCCTCACAAGATCCTGAAGAAAATTAATTATAATGCTTATGTTGTAGAACAAGTGTGACATCCCATCATCTACTTAAACAAAATCATGACCCATTTCAACCTTTTTCTGCATCAAATACATAATGAAATGGCAAAATGAATTGTTATCATGTAGGAATAAGAAGCCGAGGTTGTCCTGTAGAGAAAGATGGCTTTTCTCGTGTAACAATTACTAAATTTTCAATACAGAACAAGTGTGGTTGCCGTCCTACTTTCTAGCAACTAAAGTTCAAAAAATTCAGTTGGCAGCCCTATATAAATTACAACATCGCCGAGCTGATACAACAAATATTTGATATAAACCGGATAGTGGACAACGAAAATGTGAAGAAAAAAAAAGGAACATCAAATATATGCACAAATGTGGACAATATCACTTTCCAAATGCAGACTGCGGTTTCAAAAGGAAGCACAGAGGTATTATCTAGGACCGGATAATTCGTCCGGCTGGATGTGGGAAGTTGAATCGACGATCCAGTTAGTATTAGGGTGGTGAATGTGGTTAAACTCTTGCCGCATATCCTCTTTCTGCCATAACTCCCATCTTTCGGCCAAACCATCGCCTTCCAGCATTCTCACCACTTCCAACATCTTTGGTCGCTCCAGTGGTGAGCTTTGTGTGCACAAAAGAGCCACTTGAATCAACTGCTCCACTTCTTCCTCAATGTAGTTTCCCTGTAGATCACCATCGACCAACTGTTCCAATTTCTTCTCTTTTAGAAGTCCTTTTACCTGAAATAAGGAAGTTGATATCAGAAGGAAAAAAAATAAAGTTGAGAGAAGACCTGTTTCTCTAATGATGATTTAAAGTGCACACAGATAGTTATAAATTCCAAAGGACACTAATTACGCTACTACTAAATGAAAACCTCCTAATTCAGAAGAATCATCTAGTTGAGCCTCAGTCATAAATTTCATTTTGGAAACTACTTGAGGAAAAAGTCTCATCAGCATAAATAAAATTGATATCAGGAGACAATCTGTGGGCAGTCAAAAGAACATTAAAGCTTTCCCATATCTAACAATATGCCAATTTTTCAACAATAAGCAGATAAGTGAAATTTCAGTCATCCTAATATAGCCAAAATCAACTATCAAAAACGTTTGCTCTGTGCCTAGAGTCCTAAAGCAATTAGTTTGAAACCGGGAACCATGTATGAAAAGAAATTTAAAGAACTAAAATGTAAGTTCAAAGGATCAAAAAATAATTCTGCCATAAAAACTTGTAAAATACCTAAACAATGTCAACATTTTAGAACCCTCTATTAGTTTTCCACTGAATAAAGTTATAAAATAAACTTCCGGTGTGCTATTACTACCTCCCTTAGCCAAGCAATGGCAGCAATAACCAGAAATCACAAGAAACTACAATTTTGCAAGAAATGCAGTACGGTCACTTGTAATCAATTGAAATGCAAAATATAATTGGAGGTAGGAGTATGTGAGGAGAACAGAGTGGATGAACAACAGACAGTACATACCCAATCAAGAAGCATCACATCATCATCATTTGCAAGCCGAGCAAGATCAAAAGCTCTCTGTCCTGTGATGAGTTCAAGAAGCATGACCCCATACCCAAAAACATCAGTCTTCTCTGATGACTTTCCTGTTGATAGGTACTCTGGAGCTATATGCCCAATTGTCCCACGTACAGCAGTGGTAACATGTGTATCTTTGTAATCCATGAGTTTGGCCAACCCAAAATCACCAACAACAGCTTCATATTCCTCATCCAACAATATATTAGCAGCTTTGACATCACGGTGAATAATCTTAGGGTCACAATGGTCATGCAAATAAGCAAGCCCCCTCGCAGCTCCTAATGCAATCCGCTTCCTTATGGGCCAACTTAGTGGTGCTTGTGATTGCAGCCGCTCTAGATAACACATCATCATATGACAAAATGATTTTGCATCATAAACACAAGAAACTCAAAATACTGTAATAAAAGAGTTTAAAATAAGTAATGGATACTACAGGTTTTTAGTCAAACTGCATCAGTAATTAAACATTTTCCAGTTCCACCCAATCTTTTCAGAAATTATTAAAAGCACCCCTCCATAATATAGTTGCTTCACATAAAATTGTATGGAGCGTTGGAATGTGTATAATAAGTATTATTTAAACATTGCAACAAAGCAATGGAAAAAACAAAAATTTGAAATGAACATTGAAATAAGGTATAACAAGCATACCTCTTAAACATGATGCCACACTTCCATTAACCATAAAGGGATAGACAAGCAATCGTTCTGTGGGTGTCATGCAAAAGCCACGTAGACGAAGTAGGTTTCGATGAACAGCCATGCTGATCATTTCTACCTCTGTTTGGAACTGTAACTCCCCACCCTGGGTGCGCTCCTCTTTCAATCTTTTTACTGCCACTAAAGAACCATCAGCTAAGCGACCTTTATAAACCTTACCAAACCCACCTCTACCCAGAATGTGTCTGTTGCTAAAATTATCTGTTGCAACTTGTAGTTCACGTAGAGAAAACCTTTTGAGCTGCCCCAAATGAACTTCTGGATCTTCTTCAGCTGTAAAAAGGGGGAAAAAAAAAACATCACATACAACAACTTTATGATCAACATGCATTATTTTCCTTTCTTCTTTCTGCCAATTTTTTTTTTTTTAAATTTTTAGGTAACTAACCAGGTACATCAAAGAAATGATCCTGTGGTTTCCTACGTCGCCAATAAGCAAGTGCAATTGCAGGGGCAGCAAACAGCAGAGCAGCACCAGCAGCAACTCCCCCAGCAATAGCTCCAGTGGCACTGTTACCTAATGGTACAGCAGTTGAAACATATAGATATATTCAGTTATTTCTATTCACGATAAGAATCCAATTCTCAACCACACAAACCTAGCAAGAGTGAGCAATCAGTGGAATGAACTGTTTCATCCTCTTTGACATTGGGAGTTAGAAAGCTCAGGTGAACACAGTTTTCAGGTTAATAAGGAAACTTGAAAATGTGGCACGTCAACACAGTCAAAATTCAAAATTGAATCCTAGCATCTCTACATTTTCAACTCCAAAATGAACAACTTTGATTATGCAATTTAGACAAACTATAAATTCCATAGCAAATTTTAAAAAAGTACAACAGTCTGCACGTCTCAGAGACCTGATCAAACTAAAAACTAATCCATGGTAGCCTGAGATGCAGGGCGCTTTCAGTCTGATTTTCACAAAAGCACTATGCTAGAAACCCCAACAAATACCAATTCCATAATCAATACAATTAGAGCAATCGACAGTTAACTATGGGAAATAGCAGAAATTGATACTGCTTGTTAATTGATTTTGTGAAGAACAATGATTCACAAAACAAAGATAACATTGTACTCCCTACACCAGCTATTCCAAAGGCTGATTTCTCTGCCAAGGTTGTTTAGCTTTCAACAAAATAAATTTCTCTTAATCAGTTGAAACTGCCCACCAATATCAACATTGCTCTCTCCTTTTCTTTCCTTACCTATTCCTTTTTATCAGTTTTTCTCCTTTCTCCCTTGAGGCACATGGACCTTTTTTGCCAGTGCTCCTCCCATTTACTCTTTTCATGCCCCAACAGTCCTCTAATATCTGTCTCCTAAGGCCACAGACATGGTCCTAACATTACCCACTCCTATCAGATTAACCTTGTCCTTAACCTCGAGGTGTTGAAATAAGGTTTAATTTTTTTTTTTAAGTTAATGAACAAAAATTTAAAGTCAAACAATTTTTAATTTAAACATCCCATCAAATGTCACCCATCTCTAATTGCTTGTCTTCCATACGAACGAATTCCCCTTCTTCTCTCCTGTCCTCCTCGCTCATTATCATTACTTGCAATTGCCAAAATTTAACACGGTGGTTCAACCTATACTTCTCATTGCATAAAAAATATAACCCTTTCTCCAAGTTCGATTTAATTTTGGCATCGAATAACCTTTGAAAACTCTTGTCCTTTCTAGCACTTGAAACTAACCCACTATAGTTGATAGGGTTCATGTACGGGCCTATTGAAATATCTAGTTGATTAATTTCAGGTGACTTGGAACTATTTGATGATGAGTAGGTGAATTGGGTTTAGTTTTGGGTTGGGTTAGGTTTGTTGAATGGGTATGGGTTTGAGTGGTAAACATTTGGGCTTATAAGGGTGAGGTCGTTTGGGCCTGAGTGAGGAAAGTGACATGGATAGGGGTTAGTATGGTAGTGGGCCATTGAGCGTTGTTGATGGCTTGGGTTGGGTTAGTAGGTGTTAATAAGGATGAAATAGTTTGGGTCAGTTATGGGTTATCTAGCCTCGATCTAAGATGGATGGGTCCCAGCTCGAGTTGATTTTCCATAACCCAGTTTTTATCCTCGATTTTTTGTGCCTTGTCCATCCTTTCCTCTTAGGTTATTGATCTGTAGAGTCTCCTCCTTGGCCTAATCTCCTCCTATAGTCCATTCACAAAGGCTTCCATCAACAACTTGTCAAAAACATTTCAGAGTGGTGCCGACAATCGCTTAAACTTACACCTATACTCAACCTCGAAATCGTTGTAATAGGCCCCTCCTCAATTCGTCCCAGTTGTTGAACAGAACTATAGTCTCCCTCTACTGTAACTAGCTCAAGGCCACTCCCTCCATGCAAACCATTGTTGATGTCAACCTTTTGGTGTCAACTATGCGATTCAACATGAAATCACTCTACCCAAAAGATCCACCCTAATGGATCTTTTTTGATGAACATCGATAACTCTAGTCATTGAGAGGGTGTGTCTCATCGTCAACTACCAATCGTCACTTCCCATTCCTGATGCCCTCTCCAACTGCAATTTCTCCTAACCTTATTTGTTTGTTACTTCTTGCTAGTAAAAGTGGCATCATCTCTCTCACTAGTGACAATTGCGACACAATAGAGATTGCACAAGCAACACTTTTTCTCGCTCACCACAAGGTATTTCTTAGTGCACCATCATCTCCTTAACTCCTAAGATAGTCTTTCATTGTCTCTACATTTCCTTCTAAATTCTCCATTCTTGTTTTCATGTTTTTCAGTTTTCGACTACCCCATCCAACCTATTCTTCACCAATTCTAACTCCTCCACTCCCTCTAATTTGGTCTCCATTCTCGTCATAACTCTAATACTAATTTTGTTAGAAACCCCAACGAATACCAATTCCACAACCAATATAATTAGAGGAATCAAAGGTGAACTATGGGAAAGAAGAGAAATTAATATTGCTTGTTAATTAAGTTTGTGAGTAACAATGGTTTACAAAACAAAGACAACAAAACACTCCTCACTCCAACTATTCCAAAAGCCGATTTCTCTCCCTAGGTTGTTTAGATTTTGAAAGGTTAAACTTCTCCTCTTAGTCAGTTGAAACTACCTACCTATATCAATATCGATGTCTCCCCTTTCTTTCCTCACCTCCTTCTTTTTATTAGTAATTCTTCTTTCTCCCTTAAGGCAAGTGGACCTTTTTTGTCAGTAGTCCTCCCATTTTTGGCCTTATCCTATTCACGCTTTTCATGCCCCAATTGCCCTTTATTGTCTGTCTCCTAAGGCCACATACGTGGTTCAAACACACTATTGCTCATGGCAGTTAACATTTTTATATTTTGAAGATGTACCAAGTAGGTCAATAAATTGTAACATAACAAGCCAATATATCTATATATTAATTTATCAGGTCAAGATGAAAATTTTGAAATGGGAAGAAATAATGAATACTACATGGAAAAAAAACATTTTGCTTAGGGGATGAGGACGGATCCCACTGTCAATCAAGAACTGATTAATAGAAATTCATGTAATCACAAACCTGATGGACCAGACGGCGTTGGTTGAATGGGAGGAGGTGGAGATACTGGAAGAGGATTAAATTTATTATTTTTAAAACTGCAAAAAAATATATTAAAGTTAGCTTATCATACAACAAATTTCAGGTCACTGTATTTCCAATACTATTCAGCTGGGGGATTAAAGAAATCAATAGACTTGTAACAAACCTGATGGAGTGAACAGTGAAAAGGATCCATTGACAGGAATATCTCCCGTTAGGTTATTGTTTGAAAGATCACTACATTTCACGTGGGGAAATGACTGTCACATTCTAGAGAAATACAATGCTAGATGATGCTGACGCAAAGGGAACACTATTCAATGTGGAAAAAATTATGATATTAGCTAAGCACTCACAGGACTTGCAGTGACGAAACAGTAGTTAATAACCTCGGAATTTCTCCAGACAAACTGTTATTGTTGAGTCGCCTATGCAAAAAAACAAAAAGCTGTTATTCCAGATAACGAAAAGCATATTGAAGCAACACCAATAACTAAACATGTCAAAACAAAAACAATGTTAAAGTATACATTCCAATTATTCACACAATAAGAGATGGAAAGTCCACTGCACAGTGCATATAATTTCCTCAAGGACTAAATTGTACTTTGTACTCACTCAAGCAACAAAAACAAATGAATAATCAGTCTCATTTACCAGACAAATCATGAATGAGGTTGGAACAGAAGTAAGACACTAAAGATAGGCTATGAGTTAAAAGCATGAGTAGCAATCATAAGACTGGAATTTAGGGGAAAAAAAAATTAAAACTTAAGGTCCAGTTTGTACAAAGCCTCACTAATAATAGTACATCTTCAATGCAAAATTGCCCCAACCTAGAATTCCCATCATAAAATAATGTTACTATCATTCCCTTATTGTTAAATATGTGCCTTGGCAAAAGAAAACTTTCACATGTTGCCCTACACTGCTATGAAAGTGGTGGAAGAAGCTTTACACGATGTTCAATGATCAAATAGAATTAAAATTTAAGCTTTTTCAGAAAGAAAGAAATTTTGAATCCCCCAATATCACACCATAACTCAAAATGTGTGTTCACATCATCTAAGTGATTTACAAAGTTACTCTTTATACAGTGACTTTTATCGTTATGATGTGGGTCAAGTATTTGCTTCCAACTTTACTATATATCTTATCCTTTTCCTTAATCTTCTTGTTGCTCTTCTAAGCCTCATCACTTATAACACGAACTTAGAACTAGGTTACCTCCTAGTCTCTTCTTCCTTCACATAAGAGATATTTAAAAAGAAAATAAATTGAATGGTTGTTTAGCATTATTTCTACACTACCATACTACAAATAAAAGGCCAGTATAGCTTGAATATCATTATTTGTTAAAACAATCTCATTCAACTGAACTTCCAGTAGCAGAAATCGTATTGAAGGCCTCATATTTCCTCTTTGTTACATGACTATAGTGGACAAGTAAAAATAAAAATAATAACAGTGAGAACATAGGAAAATGATTTCAGAATCAGGGTAACTTGCATACAAAGTTCAAGCCTAGAACAATTGTGACCAAATTTACAAATCATTTACGCAGACATAGGTAATCATGCTAGATGGGTGCAATGCATGTAATCCTACAAAGTCTCTTTCATTATGAATTAGTCACTGAAAATGTTTCTGCAAATTTTTTTAATATCAAATCAGATTGGGTCCACAGGATGCAGCTATGTAAGAAGATGATTTTCCTAGTATCTGTGATTATTATTATTGTTTCCTTTTTTCTAATCTAAGGCTCTTCTAAAACTATTTATAAATGCGATTGCCATTATTTCAGGCAGGGGCTTACATATCAGCTGTCTATTCAGCACATTAAGAGTATTTTAACAAATTGGGAGTCAAGTTGTGACGATAATCTCGGGTTAATAGTTGATACAGGTTATTTTTTCTCCATTAAAGTTCCTATGTCTCAGTTTCAGGAATCCTTACCTTATCGGGTTCAGTAAAACAAGGCAATCTACACCAAAAATATCTGGTATTTTCACAGACATCAATCAAAAAAAAAATTCCATTGTTTAGCTTATTGTTAAAGAAAGGACATTTAACAACTTCTTGCTCCCTTTCTTCATCACGTTCTTTCCTGTTCTTGCCTCTTTTCTTTAAGATTTCTTCTTTGTACAGCTTAAAAACTCCAGTAGCAATTGTTATTGTTCAAACACACTTCATAGGATCTATTCATGGCACAGTTCAAACCACTAGAAAACTCCTATATCTACTTTTATCACATTAGTTTAATAATTTCACTTGTAGGTTGTCCTACAACTTCTGAATCATGACAACATTACCTTTCGTCTTTCTCTCTATCTCTTCTTGGCCTCAGCCAACAATTAAAATAAGTATGATCAAGTAAAATTACTAAAGAACACAAAATGTCTTTTTGAGTTCCTTCCCCCCCCCCCCACCGTTAAAGTAACAAATTTACTGAAAAAAAGAATGCCAGAATAAGGTCATCAAGCTTTGTACTAAAAAAAAAAAGAAAAAAGTAGAAGAAAAAGAGAAAAGCTGTAGTATTTACAAAATCTAAAAAGTCCATTAAAAAAACAGAACAGTTTATTCAAAAAAGAACCAAGAAAATGTTTCCAATAACAAGGCATATTTAACAACTCTCACTGCAACTTACCAGAGAAAAAAAATAATTCTCACAGCACATTCCACCGCATAAAAGATCAACTGTTTCTTTTCCTCCATGGGCTATGATAAAAATAATGGGATTGTTCCCCAAGCAATTAATTTTGATAAATCTAAAATTCTCATCCTTCAACCTAACTTAGTTCAAACTATGCAAAACAAGGGAAATCACAGTACTGAATCAATAACTTTATGCAACCAACTGTAACTATAAAACTGGTAAATTAATTAATACCAGGGCACGTCCAATCTTTTACTATTCTAAAATTAATATTGACAAAATATTACATTAAACATTATCAATAATTATGTTTGCTAGATTTTGATGTTTAAAATGACAAAACCAAAATTTATACAACTGCTTACTAAGCTCCCATAAAGCAATTCCTGTGTAACATGCCATGCAGTGCCCTAGCTTAACAAGACTTCAGATCGGATTTAAGTTTGGGTTATTGACTAAGAAATTAAATTCAATAAAACATCATGCTTTCTAATGAAAAAAGAGCAACTCAAATATATATCATTCCAGAATATTAGATGCCTAATCAGACTTTGAACTCAACAAATATAATTTAATGTTTCTTAAGGACTACTGGTATAGATATCCTGATACTCTAGCTTGAAGGTAAAGTATTTTTAAGATCCAAAGATCACCAAGTACGACAAAGGAACCCAACAGATTGCAATTTTTAACATGTATTACACAGCAAAAGATTGGAATACCTAAATGTAACGCAGGCAATACGTTTAGCAATAAAAATTCCAGCCACTTATATCTGAATCAAGCTTTCAATATCATAAGAATTCTAAATGGAACCAGTGATCTATGAATTAAACTTTATTCTAAAAGCACAGATCAACACCAATAGATTTTTAGAAGTGCCATATTCAGAGAATACCAGCGAGGCTATGTCTTAAAAAAGTATTCTGTGCTTTACTTTTGCAAATTAAAGTATTAAACTTCAGAAAATTTTCACTTTTTCCAAATTGTTTCACCACAAATACAATACAGTCCATTCAACAATATATTGACTGATAAAATTATCAAACTGTACAAGCCACTCCATTGACACTAAAATGCTGAACAAATAAAGCAACATGAGATATGCAGAATAAAGAATGCAACAAGAAAGATAAGTGATCATACAGGAACCGTAGATTTTTAAGGTTGCCCAATGCCGTTGGAATCTGACCATTTAATTTGTTCAAGTACAGATCCAAGCTCACCAAGTTTGTTAAGTTTCCAAGCTCTTCTGGGATTTTTCCACTTATGTTATTACTATAAAGTTCCCTGCATTAAAATTTGATTAAATGATTCAAGAAAAAATGGTGTTAAGGTAGACAAGAAGCTCAATAGAAACACATACAATGACTGTTAGTATCACTTGGCAACACCACTTTTTGCAGGTAATACAACCAAACATCTTCAAAAAGCTAGAAACATAAGACAAACTTACACAACCAAATATGAAGAAAAAACTTGAAAAATTCTTATATCCTATAAAAGCCAATATGATAAAGCATCATTTGATGGAAACATAGATATGCAAAAACATTAGTTTAATTACAATAAAAGCATTCAAGGGGCATTAACACATTCCATAAATGAATCATAACATATGAAGTTTGGATCAAAACTCCCACCTGTTAAAACATTGGCAGTTCAGAAACCCCCTGCTCAGATTATTATTATGATCTTGAGATATTACTATTCTACAGAAGTTATAAATATGAAACTACAAGAATTCCAGCTTGCACAGATGGCCTCATTAAATTCATCAAATTAAATATTGTAGCCTTAAAGTTAAGTCCATATCACCTCGGAGAAAAGCCTTGAAATCAACCAGGAAAATAACAAGAAAGATTAATTTTACTAATACCAAGTTTAGTTGCAAGAAACAAAACGTGTTTAACCCTTGCAAGTAATTGTTCTCAAGCTAATGCCAGAGTAACAACCAGAAAGAGAGACATGACTTACAAATACTGTAAATTTGGAAGTTGACCCAGCTGTTGAACCAGTAGACCAGATAGATTTGCATTGCCAAGATCACTAGAACACAAATGAAGAACAAGGTCATCGTAATTGCATAAACATAACACAAAGCAAATTGTTTCCAAATACAAATTAATATAATAAACTTACACACGCGTTACACTGTTATCACTATTACATGTGACGTGAAACCAAGTGCAGGGATTGACAAGGGTGGGATCCCAACTTTGAAGAACGTTGTTAGGATCAGCTAAATTTGTCTTCAACGCATTCAAAGCATCACCTGTCAAAATTCAGTTCTTTTAAATTTACTTAATTTCGATACTTGAGAAATTTCCCGGTCAACCCAATCTCGAAATCTTCCAAATAGCCACAATGTTGCAACTTAATCCTTCTAACATTTAAAGAGCAGAAACAAAAAAGAAACCATTCCAAGAAAACCACTTATTTCCTAAGTCAATTTTGCAACTCAACAGAATTTCCAAGTCAACCCATTGATTGACACCCAACATCTTCAAAATAGCTACTGTGTTGCAACTTAATTCGTTTAATGTTTAAACATGAAATAATTCCAAGAAAAAAACACTTATTTCGTAAGTCAACACAAGCAAATCACCAAATAGAACAAAAATCGATACATACCTTCGGCATTAGAAGTAACTCTCAAAACCAAATCAAAAACAATTATCGACCAGAAAAGCGCCCAAAACGAACTGTTCGATTTCTCCATGTCTAAATTTGTTGGACTAAAATGTCAAAATATCCATCTAGAAGGAAAGAAATCTTAAATTCGAAAACCCAACCTAATCAGCAATCGATAGAAAAAAAAAAAGGTTGATAAAAGTTGTTCCAATAGAAATGAATTGAAGAGAAGGAGATGGATCGTATTGAGAGACTTTGGTTGGTGGAGGTCGAAGGTATAGAGAAAGAAAATGGAGGGCTGTTCAATATTATCGTAAATAGTCAGAGAGAGGAGGGACACGTCCTAAAGTCTTCATTTGATAAAACAATTAAACAAATAGAAAGACTTTTCCTTTCCTTGTGTAGAGTAGACCCCTATGGTCTTTTTGTCGTTATTAGATAAGATTATTATTGATTGTTCAGAATTTCCAGATTCACTAGTAAAATTTACCGGTATATGACGCTTTTGATATTTAAAAAACCTGAGAGGAATTTTTGTAATTAACCATTCTTCAGGGGGTAAATTGACTCAATAAAAAAAACAAGTACAACCACTCCGAGCATGGAAGTAACCGGGTCAAAGATGCACGCGCGAAGTCTTTTATTACTTTTCAAGTCAAATGGAAGATACAAGGATGGGTGAACTACGTTTGTCCGGTTCAAGGTTTGGTCCAAAAGCTTTCAATCGGTAGTTTAAACATGAGAATACTTTATTAGTAAACTCTTCCATCTTCTTCCTTTCCTTTTTCTTACTCTTCCCTCGTCGGCTTCCTCATTTCCTTTTTCTTCTTCCTTGCCACCACCACACTACCATCAAAATAGCAGTTAATGATTGATTCTTTCAACCCGAATCATCTCACCAGAGTAGTGAAAATTCACACCCAATTGGTGTGTCCCTTATTAGTGTATGTCATAAAAGTCATATCGTCTAAAAGTCAATCATCTTATCGATTGGAGTATTAATCTTATATACAAATATATTATTGAATATATTAATAAAAGAAATGTACAATAATATAATACTTATAATACACAATTTATACATAGATATCATATGAATAATCATATATACATGTTTTAAAATCATAAATACATGATAATCATTATGTAATAATATAAAAATAAGTACACATAATGTTCTTAATATAAATAGAATAACAAAATTCAATACCATAATAAAATTACAGAGCATCGAGCTTTTACCCAAATTTATAATTTTAACACATCATGCTATAAAATACTATAATTGGAAGATTAAAAATATAGAAAAATTATTTGTGTCATCTTATTGATCTAGTAAAGATTGATTATCAATAAGAAAAATTTAAATGTGATTATAGTAAATATATATTATTACTCATAGGTCCTCTTTATCATTTATCTTTAACCTTCATATTTCAAAAATTAAAATAAGAAAAATCTCACAACTTCAAAAGAAGTCAATTTCTAATGTAGTCTACACATTTCATCAACGATCTTGAGATATACAAAAGAAATACTCACACAATTGTCATATTCAAGATAAACCTTATTATTGAGACACATGTTGTATTTATATTATAATATCATCAACTATATAATTGACATACTTAAGAAAATTCTTATTCTTGAGATAAATATTGTATACAACAGTGTATACAAATATATGGGCATATGGTGTGTGTGTGTGTGTGCGTGTATACACACATACCTATATACACAATGAACATCATATAATAAATATGTATGAATGTTTAATTGAAATAAACTTTATCAAGGTAACAACTTTAATGATTCCCCTCACTAACTTAAGATATTAAAAGATTCCAAAACACCTATATTCTTTACATATTGTTTAAAAATAATGGGTCATAGTCCTTTGGTAAGGGGATCTTCCAACATAGAGTTTGTATTGATGTATTATACAACAATATTACCTTTCTTTATTGAGTTCCTGACTAGCAAATATTTTATTTCCATATATCATGATTTATCGCTAATGTTGTTATACTTAGAAAAGAATACAACTACTTTATTGTCATAGTGAATCATTAAAGGCCTAGAGGTGGAATCAACCACTTGAAGCTCAACAATAAAATTCTTTAACCACATTGTTCATATGGTTGTTCCATAGCAAACAACAAATGTTGCATACATAGTTGAAGATGCTATCAAAGTTTATTTATCACTTTTACGTGATATAGCCCCTATTAGCAAGCATGAAAATGAATCATAAGGTAGACTTGAAATCATACACACAACCACTAAAATTTGAATAAAAATACCCCACTACTTCAATATTCTCAACCCTTTTATATATCAACGTGAAATCTTTTATTCTTTATAAGTATCTCATAACATTTTTGGTTGCAATGTAGTGATCAGTACCTACATTAGAAAGGTAACGACCAAATACATTCACAATGAATGCAATGTTTGACCTAGTACACACTTGAGCATACATAAAGCTCCCAATTACACTAGTATAAGAGACATGAGACATAGATGTCCTTTCTACAACATTATAAAAACATTACTTAATGTCAAGCTTACACCATAAGTACCTTGTCACCTTTACAATTGTGCATATTAAATCTTTTAAGCACTTGTTCAACAAAAGTCTTTTGTGATAATCTCAGTAACTTGCGATCCTTGTCATGGTAAATCTTAATATTGAGGACAAAAGATGTTTTTCCAAGATCTTTCATATCAAAAACCTTAAACAAAAAATGCTTCGACTCATAAAGCAAATTATCGTCATTGTTAGCCAATAGAATATCATCAATATAAAAGACCAGAAAAATGAATCTCCTCCTATAACCTTGATATTTATACATGTGCACTGATCAAATTTGTTTTCAATAAACCCAAATAAAGATATTACCTTATCAAATTTCAAATTTCACTGTCAATAAGCCTGTATACCATATGCCCTTTTCCTTTAACTTCAAAACCTGCTAGTTATCTTATATAGACTTCTTCAAAAAGATTTCTATTAAGAAAAGCTGATTTTACATATATTTGGTGAAGCTCTAAATCAAAATGAGCTACCAAAGTCATAATAATTCTGAATGAATCCTTAGTGAATATCAGGGAAAAAGTTTCATTGAAGTTTATATCTTATCTCTAAGTAAAACCCTTAACAATCAATATGACTTTAAATCTATTACCCTTATAATCTTTCTTGTTCTTGAAAACTCATTTACAACTAATAATTCTAACTTCATTAGGGAGCTCTGCTAGATCCCATACACCATTGTCACTCATAGACTACATTTCTTCCTTCATAGTCTCAAACTATTCATTTAACTATAGGCAAAAAATGGCCTCGGTAAAATTCACAAGATCTATAATCTGGCTAATCTTAAAGAGGGTTGTTCAACTCTTTCTAGATGATCTTCTAACTGGAATTACAACTATAGGCTCATCAAATATAAAATTAGTATATTAATAATGTAGAATCTAAAATAGTATCATTAGTAGTGGTTTCATTTTGAGTAGATTCATGTTTTAAAGGATTCTTTAAAACTTGTTGTTTAGGCTTATCAACAGAAGCAAATAAAATGCCACTCTATACATTAGTCAAAGGCTACAACCTAGATGGACCTTCTTCAAATTCCTTTAATGGTTGAATTGTTACCCTCTATTGAATCAAGCTTAAGAAACTTATATGTTATTGACCCAACCATTCTCGTGTTATAAAAAGGTAACAAAACCTGTATCCTTTAGAATGTTCAAAATAACCAATGAAATGTCCCTAAACAATCTTAGGATCCAATTTCTTCTCATTAGGATTATAAACCCTTACTTCGGCTAAACAACCCCAAACTCGAACATGTCTCAAACTAGGTTTTCATTTTATCCAAAGAGTGAAAAGATCTACACATCATACTTCTTACCATAGCTACACTATTTTGTTTAGGAGTCCTAAGCATAGTGTATTGAGTAACAATTCCACGTTCTTATAAATACTTGACAAAATGACCCATTTGTTGCCCTGAATCATTATATTTACAATAATACTCTCCACCTTGATCAAACGTCACAACCTTGAAGACATTCTTAGTCTGTTTCTCTGAAAGGTGGATGAATAGGGCCAATAATGTTTGTATGAATAGGCTTTAAAAGTTCTTGACTCCTGGTTGATCCATATTTCTTAGTTTTTGTCAATTTTTTTACTTAACCAACACACAGTCCCTATATCTTGAAAATCTAAAGGTAGAATAATTTTTTTTTTTTATGAATCTATCAAATCTCTCTTAAGAAATATGCCCTAACCTTCTGTGTCATAACAAAGATGGCTTCTACAATCAAAGATCTTTTAACATCAACATGTTTCAACATTCAAAGAATAATTAACACTATTGGTAACCAAACAAAGTCTATATAAATAATTATAAAGAAAATGGCTGCCAACAGACTGTGAATCAAACCACATATCAATTTTTCCATAAACATAAGTCTATAACCAGATTTATCCAACAATAAAACAAAAATTTATAATGAGACCTTTTAATAAGTCTACCTATATTCCTTGGAGTAATGAGACCTGAATTTCTTATTCTACACCTCCCTTTAGATTGACTCCTAAAGGTATTAACCATTTTTATTGTTTCCAGCCTTTTTAACATCAATTTCTTCTTTTTAGCCACACTCCTAATAATCATGTTAGTAATTATCCAATTCTCTCTACAGTATTATAAACTATTTTAATTTGACTAAACTCTACTAACAAGGAATTGAGGGTCTAATAAACAATATAATTGTCATTAAGGGGTATATTATGATTTTTCAACTTTGATTATATCTCAACCATCTTCAAAATAAATTCTCTAAACCCTTTAGAGCTATCATGTCTTGCATTTAACAGCTCACTCATCAAATAGCAAACCTTAGCATTATCAAAAACTTGATATATCTTCCTAATTATATCAAAAATTCTTAGCATTTGAGGACTTTGACATACTACTCAAAAGGTACTCAACAATAGTCATTTTTATAACAATAATACTGAACCTATTAGATCTTTCTCATTTAGCATAATCCTTTTTCTCATTAGTGGAACTTTCATCAGTGCATCATGGATATTCATCGACTTGTAAGGCCATATCAATATTTGTAATACCTAGTGCAAATCCTATATCAAACCTTCATCTCTTAAAATCATGATTAGTTAGGAGTTCAGTAGTAGCATTAGTATTGCTCACTATAATAGCAACTAAATTCATAACTTATAATGCAACTGATAAGTAATACCAACAATTAATCAATTAGAATAGCCCTAAAACCTTATAAGCTATTCTAAATTGGGATCACTATTACATCACTATAAACTCTTATTGGGTAAAGAAAATGACATGTTATTAGAATCTCAAAACATAAGGTTATAAAATCATATGAGGATCTTATAAACAATTAATTTTCGAAAGAAATATCTTTTTTGGACAAATAAACTTTCTAAACTAATGTTCATCCTCTCTTTAAAAGAAAGTGCATGTTGATTAAATAAATACAACCATCTTTAGGCATATTGGTGGTTGAATTTATTTATGACCATGAACAAAGTATTTCATATAATTGACCTTATCCAACGATTAGTCTTAAATACATATAACATAATAACCCCCTTAGGCAAGAAATTGCATGTATTACAACTAAAAAATATGTCATTACTAGATGGAATATTTCATGAGTTTCGATGAATGCATCGCTTTGACAATTAAACATTCTAACAACACACTAATTTATTCTTATGATACCAAGCAAAATTATCTCAACAAAGATTTTATGAGACATTGACCATTATTATCTATGACAATCTTCTAAAGCAAAGTTGCATCAAACACATGAACAAAACAACCATTTTGGAATTTTAATGCCCATATGCAGCAATTTATATCAAAATAAAACCATATATGTGTTATAAATGAAATATAATACAACAAAATAAGCATGTGCACTTCCAATAAGCAAATTAACACTAGAACACGCCAACATGTGCTAGAAAACTACCTTTACGCACTTTAAAGATGTCACAGTCTAGAAAACCAAGCTCACACACCACCAAGCCCTTCAAAATGCCTTCATTTATCCCCACGCGCTGAGCAACCTGTTCACACACCGTCACGTGTTGTGAGAAATCTCACATGCCCACATACATAGACCCATGGATGGATCAAATCATCTCAGTTTTTGAGTCAAGAAACCCATTAACTTACCTAGGTCAACCCATTGATTGGTCAATGCACTGACCATTGACCACAAGCTCGGGTCACCCATTGACCCAAGTAATCAAGTTTTCCCAATCCAATTACAACTATGGGTTAACAAAAACCCTAACTCCCTACATCATTGCCAATGCCAAATTCAATCATTTCAATCGATGATCAGCTAGTAACCATAGAAGAAATGATCTCTAGGCATCGATAACTCCATCTGTAGCATCCCTAGTGGGCGACGAATACTCATCAATCAAAATTGGCACTTCATTGAAACAATTACCCAATGCAATTTTAGCTCAATTTCAACTGATTTTCAATTGATTTTGGGTTCAAAAATATGTTTAAAAGCATGTATAATCAATAATAAA